>NW_021167419.1:0-43878 GCF_003724135.2 Verticillium nonalfalfae | reverse complement strand
CGGGGAATCTCCCCGCTCACAATCGACCAAGGTGTGACCTCGCTGTGCCCACCTCCTCGTCTACCCCTTCGGCACTTGAGCCTGTAGTGCCCTGCTTCCCGTGCCTCGATTGGGTCCCTATGGGTTCTTGAGTGCAACGGCACCGGCGCAATGCGTCTACGGCCTCTGAACGTATTGTATTGAGAACCGTAGTCCTGGTGATCCATCGTTGCCTGGTCAGCATTCTTCGCTCCGCCGTTTCCGTGTCTTGCTAACATTCCGGGGTGCGAAGTTCGACATGCTGACCACATCGTAGAGCACATTCTCTTAAAACAGATCACAGGTTTACCCCGCGTCCTGTCAGCACTCCCCGCGCGTACGATAAGAATTCCTTGTACTGTACATCCCCTGTTATCCGTACATCGCAGTACTACCTCACTCGAAGTCGTGGCCCGTCTTGAGAACTCCTACCTATTTGGGCAGCCTCCGTCCCATTGCGTCCTCGAATGACCCTTCCCATATTGGTCATCCATTAGGCTAAAGCTTCCAGCGTTGGTGGTCATACTCGAAATGATCTACGTTCCATTAGTCGAATGCCACTTTATGGTATGGATCCTTCATGTTCACCAGGTGCCGTTGGTATCCCCGCGTGCTGTGACCCGGCTGGATCACCTCAAGCATTACTATTTACCCTCCCAATCAAGCGAATAGACCGAAACTACTTCATATCGGACTTCTTCCACTACGACACCATGCTATGAGCTCGTCCGCTAAGTACAGTCTTCGCTTTTCCGATAGATTGCGCGTACCCAGTACATGTTAAACCTGCCGCCGGCGCAGGCAACTCAAGTGAGGTTCTGCCGGCTTGGCTACCATCTCCGTTGCTCGATCGTCACATCAGCCTGCCCCCTTGGGTCTCCATTCCGAGCATTTCGCCATCAACAGGCTCAGTGTCTCGCCCTGTTGATTGCCGATGCCTGCTCCGCTCCGCTCCTGCCCAACCTATGTGCCCTCCAAGGCCTACGCTCATTGCGAGGACTATTAAACGTACAATGGCGCTGCTGTCCTGTCCCGCCCGTGTCCCCGAAACCCTGTCCCCGAATGCGTGTCAATATTCCCAAGGTCTGCGATCATGCGCTGGTCGTCCATGCTCACAACGGCGGCCTTCGCCGGGTCTGGTAGGTCTTGTTTACATGCCATCTCGCCAGCAACAGGTCACTGACGCGAGCAGCCACGGCCCAAACCACCACCTACCGTGACAGTCAAGGCCGTACCTTCTCCGGCTACACTGATGGCGCTGGCGTGCGGTATGGTATTGCCATCCCAACCAGCGCTGCTCCAGGACAGTCATTCGACGCCATTCTACAAATCACTGCCCCCATCAGTATTGGCTGGGTTGGCTTGGCTTGGGGAGGTGGCATGACCTACAATCCCTTGAGCATCGTATGGCCCAACGGAAACGATGTCATGATCTCAGCTCGCATGGCCTTGTAAGTCTGCCTGGCTATCCGGCCTTGTTACAATATGCTTATCCCGGCAGTGGCTATTCCGTTCCTCCGCCGTACCCAGCTACCACCCATACTCTGCTCTCAGGATCTGGGGCCAACGCTACTCATTTCACGGTCACGGCCCTCTGCCGTGGCTGCACCTACTGGTCCGTCCAGGGCTCGGACCCCGAGAGTCTGAACCCCAACGGCGAGAACTATCTTGCCAATGCCTATTCCACTGTACCTGTCGACTACCCCGAGGAGGAACAAACGACGTTTGGAATCCATCAGGGTACCAACCACTGGTACCACGACTTTGCGCTGGCGAAGCAGGCCGGCTTTGAGCAATGGGCTGGCAGCGGTGGAGGGGGAGCCAGCACGACAACCCTCACAACTCGCTTAACCACGACCGCGATTACGACTACAGATGTGCAGACGACACTAACAACAACGGTTACCCGTACTGGCTCGCCTCCGACCAGCGAAGTAACCACTTCGACCGTCGCAGGGCCAACGCAGACCGGGGTCGTACCTCTTCCTGCCCCGAGCTCATGCCCCGGTGTCAGTGCCTGGCGGTCGAGCTTCGGGGTGGCCACAGGGTGGAGAGCCGTCAAGATTGCTGGCGGCCTTCGCACACCCCGCGGCATCGTGCTTGACTCTAATGGCAATCTGCTTGTTGTCCAGTCCGGTCTTGGTGTTACGGTCCACACCTTTGGTTCTGATGGGTGCCTTTCCGGTAGTAAAACTCTCATCTCGAATCCAGCCCTCAATCACGGTATCTCCCTCACGGCCGACGGCACGAAGCTTTACGTCTCTTCAATGACAACTGCCTTTGAGTACAGCTACAATGCCGCCAGCCAAACTGTCAGCGGCGAACGCACAGTCGTGAGGGCCATGAACCAGGGTGGCCATCCTTCGCGTACTCTCCTGATTCCACCTCAGACACCTCATCTACTGGTTATTTCACTCGGGTCTTTCGACAATCTCGACCATCCAACAATCAACCCCGCAACGGGTCGAGCCATCGTCAAAGTCTTCGACCTGCGTAACGTGCCTTCAGGCGGCTACGCCTTCAACACGCAGGGCTACCTGCTGGGTTATGGTCTGCGCAATGGTGTGGCACTCGCTGCTGATGGCGGTAACCAGTAAGTGACATGTTCCAGAATACGACTTATCCTAACGCAATCAGTGTGTGGGAGGTGGAAAATGGCGCCGACCAGTTTCAACGGACTGTGGGTGGCTCGTCATACGACATCCATGCCGACAACCCTTCCGAGGAACTCAACTACCGTAAGACACCATTGGACCTCGAGCCGTGAGCGTTAGCTGATCAGCGTATTAGTTGGTGACCCCGCCGTGGAGAATCGCAACTGGTACGGCTACCCGACGTGTCACAGCGTCTACGGAGCCAGCCAGTTTACCGACAAGGCATTCCGCACGGGGGACCAATTTGTTCTCACTCCCAATGCGACCTTCAATGACGAGGACTGTGCCCGTCGCGGTTCCGTTCCGCCGCGCCTCAGTTTTCAGGCCCATTCGGCGCCTATGGATGCTACATTCGACCGTGCCACCGAGAACATGTTCATCACGTTTCACGGCTCCTGGAACCGGCCCGTTGCAACGGGCTACAAGGTTGTGCAGGTCGCATTTCGGCGTGGGGCTAACGGCCGGTACGAACCTGTGGAGCCGGCCACGAGCATGACGGCAGCAAAAGATATCTTCTGGAGTCAAAATGAGGGGAGCTGCACCAGTAGCACATGCTTCCGACCTTGCGGCATCACCTTTGACCGGGCCTACTCGAGGTTAATCGTGGGTAGTGACCGGCCGTCGGAGGGAGAGCTGTTCATGTTGATCAAAACGTAAGAAGGCTCTTCTGAGGGGTGAATCAAGATCTGAACAGGTATATGCTTTACGTGGAGGAAACTGTCTGAAGACGCATACAAAGGGTCTAGTTCTGCTCCGTGGGGATGTCGTAGAATCTCGTAACTTGCTCAACTGCCGGAGAAAATATTGTGAAAGCAATGTTCGAGTATGCAGGTTGGCCGTCTAATGCATTGGCTGGGTATGAATTCCAATGTCCTCGAAGCAGTTCTGTTCGATAAGCTCTGGTTTCTGAAAAGAGACTGTAACGCTCACGTTGCTTGGTACACGCGCTTTTGAGGCCAAAAGCATCCTTTCCGGATGTACCTGGTCTTATAGAGGCGGAAACCCCAAAGCCTGAAATATGACCTGGAGATGAGAGTACTCGGAGAGACCCTCTGGACAGTCAGTCGTCAGATAGAAAAAGCGGAGAAAGGGACGTATTTAACAGTGAGTTGCCGTGCCTAAACATGACTACCCAAAAATCACAAGGCCGTGTGATTCCATCTACATGTCACGGTATCTCACAGGTCAGGCAGGTAGTCGGTGGTGGGGCTGTCGAGATTGAGGCCGCTCTTGAGCAAGACCAGATCAGAAAAGACTTTGCTGACAGATTCAATGAGGCACTGGCTGCCTCGATCAATGTTGGTCGAGACACAATCTTGCTTGGGTTTGGCGGTGATGTTTTCAAGCGGGTTTGCCGGGGTATTTTCTGGTCGAAGGAGGGGAGTGCAAGAGGGAAGCTTGCGTTCTCCATTGGCCATCCTGCTTTTATCTCGCCATATCTGATGGAGTCTTATTTCAAGCCTACTAGCAACTCGTAGGAAGAACGAGGATTCGCAGTGGCCCAAATATCTGGGTCGTGGGGTGACAAGGCCATCAGGCCTGCAAATCGACATGCAGTACTCGTCCTTTAGGGATCCTACCTTGTGTGGGACTTGAGTAACTTCACCCCCGGCTTCAACACATCCACATCGATGATGACACGATAAGTGCGGCAGCACCCGAATGGTTCCGCTGATTTTCCTGTTAGCTGCTACGGATGCAATGTCAGAATGACGCATGACTTGAATGTAGCACATGCCCGAGCATATATGGACCGAGAAGTCGCGTCAGAGAGCGACCCCAAGCAGGGACTTTGGTTGGCGCAGAGCCCTGCCTGAGTGAGGGTCGGCCATTATCTAGAATGGGGCCATAGCTAATACGATTGCTCTGGTTACGACTTTTCTTCAAGTCACACCAGCCTGCAAGGACCTGGATCTCTCTAAGTCCAAATAGACAAAAGGCGGAGTGAGCTGTTTCTGGTGACCCATCTGAGGTGCACCATGCACCATGTTCCCTGAGGTGGGCTGAGGCTGAGCCGGGCCTGAGCCTAAGCAGGTGCTACAAAAACGCTAGCCTGGACTAGGACCTCCACTGCAACATCTGCGCGTCGTCGCGACATGCGCCTGCCCACCTGTCTACCACATTTCCATGCTCTACCCACGCTTCAATGGCGGGCAAAAGGGGTAGCAAGGCTGGACCCTCGCCGTTAGCCAAGACGCTCGTTCTTGACAACGGCGGCTACACCATCAAGGCTGGTTTCGTAACCGAAGAATCTGCGGAACAACCACGCGTTATCCCCAACTGCATCGCCCGCGACCGTTCCAGGAAGCTCTACGTCGCGTCCGAACTGGACCAGTGTCGCGATTTTGGCGAGGCTCAATTCAGGCGCCCGGTTGAGAAGGGCTTCATTGTCAATTGGGAGGCTCAGAGAGAGATCTGGGACCGCGAATTCTTCGACGACAAAGCTCCGCAGAATTGTGATCCATCCGAAACGCGACTGCTTCTCGCTGAACAACCCAACTCCCTTCCCGTGCTTCAGTCGAATACCGACCAGATCGTCTTCGAGGAGTATGGTTTTGCCAGCTACTATCGTGGAATCGGTCAGTTGCTACGCTGCAGCTTCTGGGATTTAACCACTGACATCCCCTTCCTCAGGCCCCGCCTTTAACGCCTACCATGACATACAGGCTGTTCTCCAAACGCCTCGCGATCCAAGTACTGTTCCCACGACCCCAGCCGAGCTGGTCCTCGTCATTGATTCGGGCTATTCTCAGACGACTGTCTTGCCTCTCCTCCATGGCCGCCCGTTCCACTCCGCCGTTCGCCGCCTCGACGTGGGCGGTAAGTTCCTAACGAATTACCTTACTCGCCTTCTCTCCCTCCGCCACTTCGACATGCGAAACGATGTCTACATCGTCAACGAGATCAAGGAAAAGGCCTGCTATGTGTCTCTCGATTTCGACAGTGATCTGGAAAAGACATGGAAGGGTACACGTGGCGAGAGGAGAGAGTCATACCTTACAGGAGGCGGTGTTGCCAAGGACTACGTGCTGCCCGATTTTCACACTCGGTCACAGGGGGTCGTGCGCGACTATGACCCTGCAATGCACACAAAGGCCAGGAAGCTGGCGGCTCAGTCGAGTGACGTCAACGAGGACCTCCTAACTCTGCGTAACGAGCGCTTCACTGTGCCTGAGCTCCTGTTCAACCCCTCCGACATTGGCCTCTGGCAGTCAGGGCTAGCTGATCTCGTTATGCAGTCTCTCGACGAACTGCCGATTGGAATCTGGCCAGGCCTGCTGGCCAATATTGTTGTCGTTGGTGGGAACGCCTCGTTCGAAGGATTCATTCAGCGCCTTGAGAAGGAGCTCGTGAAGCGGGTGCCTGACGACTGCATAGTACGTGTTGCCCGCCCAGCTGATCCCATCACCAGCACCTGGCTTGGCGCGGCGAACCTTGCCCGTCACGGCAATCTGCCCAACATGTGTGTCACAAAGGCAGAATACGAGGAGCACGGCGGAAGTTGGCTTGCGCACAAGTTCGGTTCGAGCTCGGCTATGGGCTCAGCGAGTCCCAACTGAGATGCATCGAATAACTTCCAACCTTTTGCAACTTGATAATTTGGCTAGAACATCTCTGTCTATCAACGACAACGGAGCACGATACAACCACTGCCCTGCAGAGATCACAGCAACCAGATCGTCTTAGAAGGACGGGCCACCCTCGCACCTTCGCATGCACTCAGAAGACCCCTCCGAAGCTCCGGTGCCCACTGCCGGAATATTCTGGGCGAGAGCCGCAAATTGCATGGCCAGTGGACTATCGCCAAACGCCGCGGCCAGAACTTCTGATGGCATACCAAACAGCCCGTTCGCAACGTTGTGCGTGCCAGCATCCTCGGAGCTTAGAGCGGAGACGAGCGTTGCGTTTTCACAGCCTGGTAAAATTAGCCTGTATCACATCGAGGAGGCTACGGAACCTGCCAGTGTTCTGCATTGTATGCAGGCTGCCCGTGGGAAATATGGTCATTTTGCCTGGCGTCAGGACTGTCCGCACGAGACGCGCCCCGTTCTCCAACGTCATGAAAGTCTCGGTGGTGCCCTCGACCGCGACGACATAATTGGACGCCCGGGGATGGTAGTGCGGCGGTAGCATCGCACAGGGCCCGAGGGTCCGCCAAGACATTGTCATGCCGTTGCCGATTGTCGCTGGAAAAGTTGCTGCATTGGCATTGACTACGCCGCCAGGAGAGTAATTATGGAAGTCGCTTGCGAAGTAGTCGAACGTCCAGTCCAATCACTGTCTTGAGGGAGAAGTTTGATCTTGTCAAGCTCGGTCGGGCTCAGCTTCAGACGGCCCACGAGCGTGGGGTTGACGGCTTGGTCGATGCCCTCCGCCAAGTCGATCAACAGGCTGAGGCATATTCCTTGGACGATAGAGGCGATCTTTAGCATGTTGGACGGAAACCTGTGGTTGTTTGGCGTCTGCTGAAGAGCTCTGCAAGGCGGCATAACGATGCGCGGCCAATCTCGATGATATTATAATCGATCGACGAACCCTTCCGCTTCATGGCTGCCTATCAGGATGCCTTCATGTTGTGCACACGCGGGAGTATCATTCGACACCTTGGGTAACACGGCAGGCGCTGACGTTCGATGGAGGACGGAATCTTGGTCCACCGCCGGTCAGCCGGTATTGCCATCATCGAGATCGTGGATACTTGATCGCCAGATCACTTGTTATGAAACCTTGGATGTTCGACATCCGCCAGAGCCACTACCCCATGTCACTTGATCTGGTAATTATATATCAAGCATCAAAAAATTGGCAGAACACCACTGAGTTTCGCATTGCCATTACTCAACGTGTTCAACCAGGAGCGGGCGTTGGTAGGCACCGATACCGTCCCCCAAGAGCGCCCGATGCCTCGAAGGCTTGGGCGTAAAGGAGTCGGAAACCTGTTTGACAATGCGGAAATACATAAATTCCCATCATCAAAATTGCCGCGACAAAATTGTCGATTTCGAAAAAGCATGCCTATTCAAGGAAGTGCCATTGTGATATCTCGTTATCCTTGATGAATCAATGTTCCCTGCGTCATAGTGTTGCACTTGGTTGGACAAGCCTCGTATTTCACGGACGACAGAGACACCTGAGTTAGCAATATGAACAGAAGGCAACTCGCGGCCTCAAGGATATTATGACACTTGGCCCTATCAACAGCAGGCTGTTCAGCGAATCGTTAGTGTTAGTGTTGGCAAGACCGCGCTCACAATCATGTGAATTGTGACAAGCACCCAAAACACGTCCTTGTGCTGCTTCAGGCCACATCACAGCGATGACAAGACCAACAAACAAGCCCCATGTTATCCAGCTTCTGTTAACCAAGAAAATGGAAGCACATTGAATGTCGCGCTCTAATTTGAAACATTCTGATAGTCGATGCCGATTATGTTGCTTTGCCAGGTTTGTCCTACGCCCATCCCGATCAATCAGCAGGGTTCGAGACTGACCCTGATCATGCCGGTCCCAGAAAGACTTAGAATGGTCGGGCAAAACACAGTCTTGGTGACAGGAACTTAAATGAAGATCACGATACAGTTGTAGAGCAGTCGATCCCACCACATTGCCTCGATGGTGGACGTGGCAAGCTCCCGAGCCTTGATCGTGGCACGCGACTCTGTCTGATTTTGAGGGTGACCCACAACAAGTCTCCTGTCATTCAAGTGACACTACATCAGTAAGGAATGAGTTGGGATCGGCGATCTATTACTATGACGCCACGCAACAATGTGATCGCCCACAGAAACAGGGTATCATACAGAACATCGAGGCAGACTGGCCTCGCCTGACGACAAGAAGAGAGAGGGAAAGCTCGATAAACGAGGAGAAAGAAGCGCTGCGCTGTCATGAGTGACCGGTCGGAGAACGCCGAACTGATCCAGAAGGAAGTAACCGAAGTAACCAAACACTGGCGGAGTAGAGGTCTTATGAGAAGAATTCCAGCATCTCTTAGAGGTGACGGAGGAAGCGACCGCGGCTGGAACACCCTGTAAACTGATCAGCATAAAAATCGCTGGGAAGGATCGGGATGCGGCATACAGTCGCACTAGAGAACGTCAGCTTGATCATTGAAAAGGTGTTGTGCTTGTGATTGACTTACCAAATGAGCTGTCGATCCTTCGTTATGGATGATGCAGTAACCGCCGCAGCATCCACGGCAAAATCGCTGGGTCTGCTCGATGCAGTCGTGGCACTTTTGTTGTTCAGTTCCGGTGTCTATTTGGGTATGATTCGAAACTTACATTACTACCACATTCCCAACAGCTCTTGATGATGCGTCCCTGTAGGCCATTAGCGAAGAGACAATAATGCAACACGGCGCAGATTTCCATGAGATCCGAAGGAAAAGGATATTGGTGTACATATGTGGCATACAGTATGTGCAGGCGGAAGCCATTGAGTTCAGTTCTCTGGGAGGCAAAGATCACTGCAGATGCCATTTCGTACCTTCGATTTGGCGTGTGAGGTACGATGGTCTTCGTCCTCGTGTTGCTGGACCCAAGCATCGCCTTCAGGACTGACAATAACCACATCGGCGGCGGCAAGGTTGACAGGGCCGGGACTTGCAGGCGCTGTCGGTGGCACGTAACATTCCTCGCACCACCATTTGTTGCAACTGTTGCAGTACCGATCGCGAAGGCAGTCGGCACATCTTGCAACGAAGCCGGAGGACGTAGAGGGTGAGCAAGGAACCGTTGCTGCTTTGATGGAGGACGAGAGGAGGGGAGGCGGCGCCAAGAGGGGCAGAAGTGAGGGTGGCGTGCAGGCATGAGTAGTGACTCCCTCCGGAGCAGCACCGCAACCTGCACAACCAGGGACGGCATGTGTCGCAACAGCCCACTGAGGCCGAGAGTCCCGCGAACCTGGTGCAGTCACAAGATGGGAAGCAGGAACCTTGCCATATGCAGGGGAGCTGATGTGACGCGGGCCATTGCATGGCAGGGCATCAAAGGCAATGATACCACGGCAATCAACAAGCGTGGCAGCCCATTCGTCGAGCGGCGCTCGGGCAATCATCCTGCCCTTCCGATTATGCCAATCATCAGGAGCATGTGCCATGTCCGGCGCACCAAAGATGTAGAGGGCTTTGAGGCGTGGAGTATTCTCCGGACGCGTAGGACGGCATGCATATTGGAGAGTGCGACAGAGCTGCCGCTCGTTGAGATGCTTGCTCCCACGCAGCGAGAGCAATCGGATGTTGTAATATGGATCGAGGATCAGCTCGTGGCAAAGCTCGGCTGTCACGGGTAGGGTGTCGAGGATCAGAGTCTGAACATCGGCGAGGAGGTTGTGGTAGCGGAGGCGGCTGAATATGCCACGTAAGGGACCTGAGTAGAACCTATGAGGGGGCAATAAGTAGCTGTCGACAGAAGATGGATCGGATGCCACGTACTCATCCTCGGTCAGATTCTCGTCAAGTTGGACGTTGCGCCAGGTCTCGCCGCCGCGGTCGACTGGAGCGATGTCAAGTTGGGCAGCGCGAGTGTGGGTGAGGTCGAGGTGGCGGAACACGCCGGGCGTGTGAAGAACAAGCCCGCGGAAGTCGTGACTTGTCGAAGCGAGGTTCAGGCGTGTGGAAGCAGACAGGTAAGGTGCAGTTTGCGCGAGAATCAGGTGGTTCGAAAGGAGGTCGAGTAACGTTGGAACTGGATCTAGGTATTCGACATGCGACGCGTTGGGGGTGATGTGGATGGCCGAGAGCATGGTACGGCCGAAGGAGAGGGTGCTGCGAAGAGTGGGTACAAAGGATAGATAACGATGGAGCGCAATGCGAGAACTTGGCGACGGCGTATATCAGGGCACAATGGTGGTTGATGTTGGCACCTCTTGGTCGGGAACACTGGGTAGTAATAGGCAGGACGACGATTGATGAGCAGCTGATTAGTGCCTCAGGTACCTCAAAGCTAAGACATATGATGGAGGGGGTGTTGCTCGCGTATATATTCGCTGGGATGTTGAGTACCTAGAGCTCTATAGCTTCAGCAAGTAGAGCTAATAATAAGCGCTCCTCGGCCCCTTAGGTCGACCTCGTCTGGTTCGACTCGAACAACGCCGTGTTCGAGGCGAGCTGGCATCACGTTGGTATGTGCGGAGTTGCAGCATCCTTGCATGGCCCTCTGATACTAAGCCAGTCCGAGCTTGCGGACCCTGAAGATCGACGGACCGAATGAAACGGGTTGGGGGTTAGCTTTGGTTGAGATCTGGAGAGGGTGGGCAGAGGCGTTGAATGCTTTGGGAGGGTGGTTGAAAGTAGGTGCGAGACACGTCGAGCATCGAAGCTCTCCAATGAAGCTGCTGCTTGAAACTGTTACATGACCAAATTAGCCGCAACAACCCGCTTAGACCTGCCGTCTTATCGATTCGAGGCACGGCCACCACAGTGGCTCGAGCTGCATCTCGGCCGGGCGTCCGTGGGGTGCGGGATGACTCCCCGGACAGGCGGTGAAGCACGACATGGCGTGTATGGGGATGCTTCGCTGGTTGCACTGCGCCAGTGACGAAGCCAGAGTTGGATATTATTTTGGGATTGGTTTCGGCTGGGCGATCCGTGGTGCCCAAGAAATGGCTTGACCGGCCTTGTTGGCGATCACACTGGGCTTTGATTTGGTAGCTGGCACAAGCCCTCTTGGCGTCTCTGAACGACTCGGTCAGGTCTTAGGTCGGATACTTCGGGTCTTCTCCGCATCACACAGTGATCGGTGTCAGCTTCAAGGGTTGATGCTAGAGGGGGATCGCGAACTCAATGGTCATCTACTCTTCTGCAAAGCGCCAGCCACGCCAGCCAGAACGTTTACCACCCACCCCCAGTTCATATAGCCTTACGTAAGATCCCATGGGAAATCTTCGGCTCACATCCGTGGTCTCCAGAAGTGGCAGGCGGAGTGCCCGTTGTGGCGCAAGCTTTCCCACGTCATCGTAGCGGGTGACCCCTGCACGAATCAAAGTCGCGATAGAATCGCGAAGAAATGATATGTTGCTGAATCATCTGTCATGGCCTTCGACAGCTTGGCCTCTTCGAAGCCATATGCCGACTTCGCTGTGCACTCAATGATCCGAAAAAAGCTACAATTTCTACGAAGCTTGTCATGATAAATCCGTACATTCAACAACTCTCCCTTTACCCACCCTCTTCTCCCACCAATCTGGCCACTTGACCCCTCTTGCTATCACAACATGGGTGACATTGACCCTCAAGACAATAATACCTCGATCAACTGGTCTGCGTCATTTTCCGTTGTCTCGCCAGTGAGAAGCGCATCGAAGGACCTTCGTGGAGATAAGATCCTCCTTCCTCAATCAGCTCTGGAACAGCTTCTCGCAGCCTCCCCGTCTTCGCCAACTCATCCAAACCAGACTTTCTCCTCGTCACGCGTCCCTTTCAATCCCTACGCCACCCACCGATCTGGACCCTACCGCGAGACCTCCCAACTTCCGAATCCCTTAACCTTTCGCCTCGTCAACCCGATCAACGGAAATGCCGTCCATGCTGGAATACGCGAGTTCTCTGCCGAAGAGGGGCAGGTCGCCTTGGGGCCATACCTGATGGAAGCCCTGGGTATCGACAGCAGCATGTTCGCGAGCGAGAGTGACACCGACAGTGAGGCCCACATGACGAGCGACCAAAGCAAAGCCTACCCGCGAATCACGATTCACGCAAAATATCTACCCAAAGGCACGTACGTTCGGCTACGTCCCCTCGAAGCAGGCTACAACCCCGACGACTGGAAGTCTCTCCTCGAGCGCCAACTGCGCCAGAGCTTCACTACCCTGACAAAAGACGCTGTTCTTGCCGTTCGCGGTGTCAAGGGAGAACAATTCCAATTTCTTATCGATAAATTCTCTCCCGAAGGCGATGGTATATGTGTTGTCGACACTGATCTCGAGGTTGATATAGAAGCTCTCAACGAGGAGCAGGCTCGCGAAACTTTGCGTCAGATAATGGCGCAAGAAGAGACAGAAGGCGACAACGGAAGCTCCAAAGGCGGCAAGCTAGACATTTGGAAGCCCATCGATGGCCAGGTTGTGCCCGGTCAATATGTCGATTTCCAGTTGCCATCTTGGAACAGATCTGCTCCCTTGACAATTGAGCTTTCCGGCATATCCAATCCCGATTCGCTTGACTTGTTTGTCAGCCCAAAATCGTCTAGACAACGGGCTTTGCCACGCGATTCAGAGCACGTATTTGGCGAGATATCTGTCGCACGGAGTGGCATGAAGACCATTATTCTCAACCCTACAAATGTCGAGCTTGAAGAAGCAGACCAGCTACTGATCGCAGTACACGGATATCCAAATTCAGTTTTGTCGGGTTCAGCCACTCTGTCCTTTACACTTCGGGCAAGGTCTGGTGCTGTCGTTTCCGACCCTCCATCTATCGTGTCGGGTGATTCTAGCACATCGCACTCATTGGACGACGAGCAATGCAAGAATTGTCGGCAGTGGGTGCCGAAGCGAGCCATACTTCTGCACCAAAACTTCTGTCTACGCAATAACGTCATCTGTCCGAGGTGCAAATCGGTATTCAAAAAGGGTTCCCCTGAATGGGAAGCGCACTGGCACTGCGAATTAGACGACGACTTTGGAGACACAGCTGCCAGCAAAGCCAAGCATGACGCTCAGCGACACAGCGAGTGTCAGTGTTCTTCATGTGGTATGACTGTACCATCCTTGGTCGAGCTGGCCCTTCACAGGACCAGTGTCTGCCCTGGCAAGCTGATTCTCTGCAGGTTTTGTCACCTCGAAGTGCCGCAGGAGGGAGATCCCTTGAACCCATCAGCCGAGGTTATCTTATCTGGTCTTTCTGCGCATGAGGTCGCTGATGGGGCACGAACTACCGAGTGCCACCTATGCAACAAAATTGTTCGTATGCGTGACATGTCTGCCCACATGAAGCACCACGAACTTGACAAGGTGTCGCGGCGTAAGCCTGACGTGTGTCGCAATGCAAACTGCGGTCGCACACTACACGGCGTCGGGCCTTCAGGAGCTGTTAGCGCGGGCACGATGATGGGACAGGGCCCTGGCAATGACATTGGTCTTTGCTCGCTATGTTTCGGTCCACTTTATGTCAGCATGCACGATCCAGAGGGAAAGGCGCTTCGCCGGCGCATTGAACGACGTTACCTGTCACAAATGATGACGGGCTGCGGCAAGTCGTGGTGCGCCAACCAGTGGTGTAAGACCGGCCGCGCCAACGCAGCCCTGGAAGCCAAAGCTGCAAGTGCCCAGGCTGTCTTGCCGCTTGTGAAGCCACTGGTGGAGAATGTCCCGCGGCTGGATGAGCCCCTTTTCTTCTGTGTCGATGAAAGAAACCAGAGGAGCACGAAGATGGCAGAGATGCTTGCTAGTGAGAATGTATGGGAACACGAATGGTGCATAGCGGCGTGTGAAGCGGCCGCAGGGGACTTAGACAAGGCGCGGGAGTGGTTACACAACTGGGCACCCATGAAGGGCGTTGGTGCATAGCGGGCGGCGTTTGAATGATACCACGATTTGACCGACTTTCAGGAGGCACATGCGGAGAGACGGGAGAGGGGGCTAATTGAAGGGCCCGGGACTATGAGAGGCAGTAAAAAGGGCTGCGGGGCCCCTCCCAACTGCGAAGAGGCAGAATTCAGATGTATTCCCTCCCCCGACCTGACAATCGACTACGGATATCATCTGCAGAAGATCTCACTCTGCTCATCCACACGCTCAGACACGAGCAGTCAGGGCCATGAAACGACGACGCGTTTCTGCACTGGAATCTTTGATAACTCAGATCCGAACAACAACTTCTAATTGCCACTCATAGAGCTTCATAGCCCTCCCCAACGATATACGGCGGTCTGACCCGTCAGCGTAAATCACAACCGTAGCATGCGACTTACCTTGAAATATTCTTGGATCCCACAATGGCTGCAGCGCCTCCAGCGTATATGCCAAGCAGCTTACCCCAGCCTGTGTTTCCATAGATGGACTGCCCGACAGACAGCGCAAGCAGATTGTACACGAGACATCCCCCAAAGATCCAGTCGCTCACTGCTGACATGAGTCCGAAGCCCACGCCGGTAAGGACCTTGACCGGCAAGGAAGGCTGAACATCGACGAAGTAGGCTGCCGAGGTGTTGTGGAGAAGGTCTAACACGCCGATACCTGCAAATGTTTTGGAAACGACATGGGTGAGGATCGAACTGGTGGATGCTGTGTCCATCCTTGGGAGACGAGTCGCGATAAAGTACAGTTGGGTGAGGGTATTCATGATCACGAAGAGATTGGACGTTTTTAGGTGGCCACTGTTCCAGAAAAGCATCCAGGCTGCGAAATCAGCACTACGACCTTAAAGGGTCACGGGCAAACTTACATGCTATGCAGATGTTGCCAAGGCTGTAGAACGGCGCAAAATCAACCATCGTGGCCGTCATGCTCTTGTCTGGTCTGGCCTTGTGGAGGCGCCATAACCAAACGAGCTGGAAGATCTGCTGCGGGAAGAAAAAGGCACCGATGAGAAAAGGCTGCGGCGAGAAAAAAGATTTGTTTGCATCATGAATGTCCTTCATGTTCGGCGTGCCAAGGAGACCATAGGTCTGCGCAGCAAAGTCGATTACGAAGGAAGCAGGGGCCAAGACCCTTGCAGTGGAGAGAGAGATGCCCATGATGCAGCTGGTGGAAGCTTCTCTCTCAAGAAGCAAGATGTTTTCTAAAAAGTCCAGATTAAAATTGCGTGAGGTTCTGGCAATTCCGCTTCATTAAATAGTCGATGCAACATGCTCAGCATGATCAAGAGGTGTGGGCGTCAAAGTGTGGCTATTGTGGATGTCAACGGCTGTTCGCAGATCTGGCACCCGCTGGCTCTCCGCGTCATCGATTTAGGTCCGTGTCCAGCCGCTACAGTAGCACTAGTCAGTTCGACCAAGGTAGTGGCCAACCTCATGACAGCGCTCAGCTGAGAGTTGAGCTCGGAGTCGGAGTCGAGGCGACTGAGCTCGCTCTCATAATACTGAAGCCTCCAGAGCAGCATGTAAGATGAATCAGTATGTACGATTTAAGAATGTGCTACTCAGTAAGTGAGAAACACAGTTGCTCAGAAAACCCGATCTGCGCAGAGCAAGATCGAAGTGCAGGGCGAAACAACAGGGGTCGAAGCCCGTGACAAAAAGCCGAAGTTTTGACTCCCTGCAAAAATGCTTGGATGGGCGGCACGGTGTGATGGAAAGCCCTTCGTGAAACGATCCGCTGTGTATTTTTACTGCTTTTATCTATGCAATTGACTTCCTAAGAACGTCCATAAATGTCCACACATCCTCGAACGTACAGTACAGCGGCACCGGGGCGACACGAATGACGCCTGGCTTCCTCTTATCACAAACCACACCCGCGTCCGTCAGTGCTGCGCTAACGTCATCCAATAGGCCGTCCTTGAGCAGCACGCTCAGCTGCGTTCCTCGCTCCAACGGGTTCCTTGGCGTAATAACTCTGAACGATGGCTCTTCCTTGGACTCGTCTGCGAGGATACCATCCAGTAGATGCTCTGCGTACGCTGTCAGGACCAGCGCCTTGGATCTCAACGACTTCATGTCCGTCTTGGCAAAAACAGAAAGCGACGCGGCAAGCGACGCTAGATCAATCGCCGAAGGGTTTGAGACCTGGAAGCCGCCAGCGCCTACTGTCGGCAAGAAGTTGTTGTCCATGTTGAATCGCACAGACTTGTCTCCGCCATACCATCCTGTCAGGCGGTGCCTGAACACAGGACGCCCGTTCTCCTTCTCCACCTTACCATGCCGCTCGTGAACGAACGCGCCTGCGATAGCGCCAGGTCCCGCGTTCTGGTACTTGTAAGTGCACCACGCCGCAAAGTCAACATTCCAGTCATGAAGCTTGAGCTCAACGTTGCCAGCCGCGTGGGCAAGATCCCAGCCGACAACGATATCACGGTCTTGTGCGTATTTGGTGATGCGCTCCATGTCGAATAATTGGCCGCTGTAGTACTGAATGCCAGGCAGAAGGATGAGCGCTGTCTCGTCGGCATGCTCATCGATGGTCCTCAGAATGAGATCAGTGGAGATGTAAAAGTCGTCGTCTGGTTGGATCTGCACCATTGACTTCTTGGGATCCAGGCCGTGCCATTGAATCTGTGACTCGATGGCATAGTGGTCACTGGGAAAGGGGCGCCATTCGAGGATGATCTTATGCTTCTTTTCGGTGGGTCGGTAGAAGCTTGCCATGAGAAAGTGCAGATTCGCTGTTAGAGTGTTCATGACAACAACCTCCTCGGGCAGCGCTCCAACGATGGCAGCGCTTTTGATAGCACACTCCTCCGCCATGTCCTGCCAGCACACAAGAGGCGAATTCTCCAGGGCTGAGAAGTGGCCGCCAACAGCGATCGAAGCCCAGGTCTCGAGTTGCGCGTTCAGGTAATGCCGCGTAGCCTTGGGCTGCACACCAAGTGAGTTGCCGCAGAAATAGATGGATGGCGTGCCATCTGATGGGGATGTGCTGTGACCGTTGGTCTCGCCATTGACAGCCAGCTTTTCGCCATCTGTGCGTGATATTAGCTTGATGCGATCAATCTTTTAGAGCGAAGGATTTACTTGGCAGGGTACCATTAATTGCCTTCTTCTTCAATGACCCCTTGGTCGGCAGGATGAATTCATTTCGGAAGTGACGTAGTTCATCCTGGTGGTCCATCTGCTGGGCGTATTCGATTGTGTTGGCATTGGCCGGAAACTTGGCACGGCCGCCGGAACGGAGGTGCTCCACGTAAGATGAGAATTCCATGACTGGGGTAATCGTCTGAGGCTGGCTGTGCGGATGAGATATATCAGACGATGAGGTGCTTGTAGTGTTCTGCTGAGTGAGGGGTTGCGTGATTGTTTGGGGCGGCTTTTCGACCACTTTGTAGCCGTCACTTAGCCCGCGGTCGGCCGCACTTGGCCGCAATAGAGCACATCCGCATCCGCATCCGAGATCTGCATCCGACAACCGCCCTGCCGAATTTTCTTCCGCAATAGCCGGAGGCGGAACAAGGAGTCGGGCCACGGAGCGGGATCGGGGATCCGTTGCGGATGTTCAAGTCAGGGATACGAATGGGCATGGAGACAAGATACTTCATGTCACAGCGGCCGTCCTGAGCAGGTTCCAAATATTCTGCTCTCTTTAATCTCAAGTCTCACATCAAGTCTGCTCGTTAGTACTGTCATACTGCCCTTTTCATACAGCGTCTCTATTCACCATGTCTCCCCATGCCATCACTCCACTTCGCGAAGATGCCTTCACGGAACAGGCATACAGGGAGTTTGGAATCACAAAAAACGGCTTTCTCCCAGCTGAGGCGCCACTGTCGCATCTCCCTTCCGCATACTATGTCCCCTGGGAGCGAGTAATTCACCATCTTCCCGAGCTCCTGGCCTCGAGAAGATTTCATGACGAGGTTCGAAAATTGCCAGTGCTATCAACAAGCCAGCTTTCGAGCGAACCTGAGTGGAGGAGAGCCTATGTCATCCTTAGCTTCTTCACACACGCTTGGGTCTGGGGTGGAGAAAAGGCCGAAGAGGTGCGTACGATTTGCGCCACGCAAAAGCCTACGAGTCCGACTGACGTTGTGTTCAGGTGCTTCCGCCAGCCGTGTCCGTCCCCATTTTACGTGTTGCAAAGCACCTGGAGCTGCCACCGGTCGCAACGTACGCCGCACTCAACCTTTGGAACTTCTCGAGCTCGAGTACAGACTTTACCGACCTCGACAAGCTCGAGTCACTCCACACATTTACCGGAACTCGTGACGAGGCCTGGTTTTATCTTGTGTCGGTGGCAATGGAGGCCGAGGGTGCGCACATCGTCTCGTCCATGTTGAACGGGCTTGATGCCATCAAGTCGCGGGACTATGATACCATCACATCGTCAATCGAGTCGCTGACGAGCAGCATCCGCAAGACTGGCGCGCTTCTGGAACGCATGTACGAGGCGTGTGACCCCATGTGCTTCTTTTACAAGATTCGACCATTCCTAGCGGGCAGCAAAAACATGGCGGCAGCGGGTTTGCCCAATGGAGTCTTTTACGACGAAGGGAATGGCAAGGGCAGCTGGCAGCAGCTCCGAGGCGGCAGTAACGGCCAGAGCTCTCTCATTCAGTTCCTCGACGTCGTTCTTGGTGTTGAACACATGTCTCATGGCAACTTCAAGCCCGAGTCGAACCCCAAGGCGTCCAAAGAGCCGACATTCCATCAGCAAGTCCGCGAATACATGCCAGGTCCACATAGGCGATTCCTCGAGCACGTACCGCTGCTGGGAAGCATCCGTGAGCTGGCCATGTTACCGCCCCAGACAAAGGAGCAGAAAAGACTCCGCGATGCGTATCAGGCGGCCACGCAGGCTCTGACAGAGTTTCGCAACAAGCATCTTCAGATTGTGGCGCGATACATTGTGCTGCCATCAAAGAAGACAAAGGGCACTGCAACAGCCGGCAAGGTCGATTTGGCGAGTGTATCAGAGATGACCAAGGACTCAAAACAGCTGACGGGTACTGGCGGAACGCCGCTGATGCCGTTCCTCAAGCAGACGAGAGACGAAACGGCACAGGCGGGAGATTTGAGCAGGCGATGACGGTTCGGATTACATACGCATGGCGATAGAACTACGTGCTCGGAATGCATAGCGGGTGTTCTTGATAGGTCAACTTGAGATCTTTGGGGGCTAGGTAACTTGTGACAACTTTTGCCCTGATGTGATGCAAATCGGGCCAGCCGGGCAAGTGGGGGGAAGACTTGGGACAAGTCCCGTGAGCTGTCAAGGATGCGGTTGCGGATGCGGATGAAAGTGCGGAAGTTGCGGATATGAACATGCTTGCCTCGGATCGCACGATGTGCCGCACCAAAGACGTCATTGACCCACCTGAAACTCTACCTAGGTGGGGTTCCTTTGTAATCCCGAGCGCGGAAGCCGAATCAACAGCATTTTTGTAGCCGAGATTGACCCTTCCCTCAAAGCAGCCGAAGACAAACCGCCTTCTCTCCATCCGCCCGTGCTATCCGCCCTTCCCTATCCGCGCCCTGACGGTCACGCCTACATCTGCACCCTGTCACCCGCCACCAGTGCTGTGCAACTCCCGAGCGCCCTCCGAGTCCGTCATCCGTCCAGCCATTGAACTGACACGACATCTATGGAAGATGATCCCGTCCGGCGAGTCCGCGCCCGGATTGCTAATGCTTGCGATAGTTGCAAGGCGAGAAAGGGTATCCGCCCATGCCCCCTAGATCTTGCATATGTACATCGATTGCTGATCGATGGCCCAGTAAAATGCGATGGCAACATTCCCTGCAGCTACTGTACTCGCCGGCAACGAGCCTCAACGTGCCATTATTCTCCCCAGCACCGCCGACGCACGCAGGTGGTCCGGACGACAGTTACACCATCGCCGTCCGCCCCTGAGTCTGATCGGCTGACCCGACATCACCAGTCGCCGGGCCCGAGGTCGTCGTACAGTCATCAGCAAAGCCACACTGCCACGCCAACGCCACAAGTTGGCACTTCACAAGAGGCCGCCGATGACGACACTGAAGTTCCACGAGAGGCCCGGCTCCTGAGAGACGCACAAGGAAAACTCAGTATGTTAGTTCGGGCAAGCGCCATGAGACCCTAACGTGACTGACCGTTGACAAGTCTTCATTGGCGATTGCGCGCCACTGTCCTTCTTTCAGACTGTGCGGCAGCTTGTGTCGAGTCGGGTTGATGCCAATGCCTTCGCTCAACATGTGAATCGTTTCTCTGGTAGCGATAGCGCCAATTCCAAGCCATCGCACGGTCAGGGCTCCAGCACACTGCCCGTGCTGCATCACGATACGATACCTACTGCTGTTGCTACCTACTCATCCGTGGTTAGTCTCCATCTTTACATCGCCCTTCCTATGGTTGTAAGCTATGCTGACCAGACCAGACAAGCGGTATTGTTGATTTATTTTGCCATACAAGAGTTCGTGATGACATTGCTCTGTGGGCCAGTCAAACTGAGCGCTCGCATGATGTCTCCTCTGCTGTGCACTTTTTGGTACTGGCCATTGGCTACCAAGCCACACATGAAGACCTCGCCGTGACATATTTTGACCATGCCCGGAATATTGCCCTTGCCAACCTCACTGGTAATTTGACAGTATCGACTATCCAAGCCTTCGTCCTCATCACAGTATTCATGCTTGGTTCTTGTCAGACCAACGGCGCGTTTCTCTTTTGCGGTATGTCTCATGAAAATGTAGTGCCATTAAAGATGGCTGACAGTACAGGTATCGCCGTGCGCGCTGCATATTCCATCGGGGTTCACCGTACGGAAATCAACGCACGCTTCGGGCCTGAAACTCAACGTCAACGGTAGGCTTTAACCCTGAACTCGTTGGGTATTTGCATGGGGTTGACCAGGAAAACTCTCAGTGACCGCCTGTGGAAGAGTATGCGCATCTTGGACCTTTTCCTCAGCACATCTATGGGACGACCACCCGCGACTTCCGACGTCGACTGTACTGTCTCGTATTCGGCGCCGGATGAAGATGGCCAGGAGGCCTTCGATATATTGAACTCTTCTGTGCAAATATTCTTGATCGCCGAAGAGATCGTCGTCGAAGTATACTCGCGCAAAAAGATATCTTACCAACTGACCGAGGGCATTTCTCGACGACTCCGCGACTGGTCTGTCAGGTGGCTGCCTAAAATGAAGCACGTCATCGCCAGTCCACCAGCCGAAAGTAACGGAATTGAAGTCACAGGCGCATGTCAAGTACTGTGCTCGTACTATTATTGTGAGTCTGAACCTCCGAGGAACGCCACTTCAACTGACCCGGGAAGCTGTCATATTGGTATCACGTCCTTTCTTGATGTATGAGCTACACAAACGCCTTTCCGACAGCCATGCGGGGCAAACGACCACGCAGTCAGGCCTTTCGTCAGGCAAATCGAAGCTCGCAGATGCCTGTATCGATGCCGCTAGCTTCATGGTAGAGCCAGTGGTTGATCTTATTGACAAGGGATATCTCCAAGGCCATGTTCCTCTGGTGGTGTAAGTGACACGACGCTTTGGGGCTGGGCTACGCTGATGAATCCAGATCCTGGCTGTTTGCATCTTCCCTCGTACTTGGCATAGGGCTCCTCGGGTCTTTTGGTCGCATCCTTGAGAAATACAGCCGAAGATCAATCCAAGCCCTTGAACATTTCGCCAAGCACGACACGAATGCTGGGCAGTACGCACTGATCGCCAAATCTCTCCTTTCATCTGCGCTTGAGTACTTGGAAAAGAAAGAACTCAACGAGCGAATTCAGCGAACGGAAAGCTCATCACAGCTGTTTGGTCTTGTTCCACGCGAAGGCCAAGAGGCCCTGCCGCAGCAGTCGTACTCTCAGTCGGTCTCGGACCGTCGCAACTCGCTGGGTCGAAACTCTGGGGCCTCCGGCTATCTCGGCCTCGGAACGCCACCTTTCGGTGACATTGATTCGGGATTCCTGGGCTTGTCAGACTCTTTGCCCCAGACACCAAATCTTTCGGCGTTTCTCGACGGGAGACTGGATACTGGTGGGGACCCCGGTTTTGGGGATCTCAATCTCTTCCAGCTGCTGGACGGAGAAGGGCACATCGACCTTGGATCATTCATGTAATTTCCAAGCAGCCAACGATACGGTAAAAAGCCAACAAAAAGGCATCGCCGCAGAACGATTCACCATGAATGTTTATGTCTAGAGAGTATGTCTAGAGAGGTTGCGACTTCATAACAGCGTAGTTTCTGTCCGGGCTTGCATCCGACGCGGCAGCTGCATCTGAATCATCACCATTGCTGCCGTAGCCGTCCTCTGCCCTCGGATGTCTGGGAACATCAAATGATATGGACCTCCTCGCGCGTCGTCCCTCACGCGACCGCATCGAGCCCCCAGCCGACTGCTCGCGTGACGACTTTCTCGACTTGGCCGGGGCCTTCCCCTTGTCGTCGGAGCTATCGGTATCACTTGAATCCGAGACGGCGCGGATTCGTTCCGTCGTTTTCACGGAGGACGCACCCACAGACTGAGCGCGCGAATGGGCGCGCGACAAAGGGTCTGCCGCTGTGGTTCCGGACAGCTCCGAAGCATTCGACAAATGACGTCGCGTCTGGCGGGCAGGCTGGCCAGTGGATTGGCGACACGATTCGGCGCCGTCAACCTCGAGGGATCGGCGATCAGCGCGCCCGCGTTTGAAATTGGCGTTCAGAGCAGAGTCGACCGCTGTCTTGCCCGTGCAGGCGGCGACAATGTCACGTTTGAGACGTGCGTGGGCGTCGCGCTCCACCGGATCAGCCTGATTGACGCAAACCTCGTCGACCCAAAGAACAGTAAAGTTGCGCCTTTTGGAGCGGTCGCGCACGGCCAGCAATGCGTCGTAGAGGCCCTGGTGGACAGTTGTCTGCATCCCATTGAGATGCATCGTGCGCAACAGGTCTCCGGCCTCATACTTGAGCATTTGAAATGGCACCTCGTGCAAGTCGGCGTGAAACACAAGGGTTTCAAGAGGCTCTTCAGGGATGATGGCGGGAAAGACGAGGAGCAGTCGGATGAATTTGGGCCAACGGATGAGTCCATATTCGAAGCGTGGGGCGTCATCAAGGGTGGCCTTGGGGTTGGGATCAAAAGCATCACCGATGGAGATGGCTAAGTCATCGCTCAGGCGAAGCGTGCAGTACTTTTCACGCGTCGGTGGGAGGGTAGCGAATGCCGGCGTGTCTGATGCCGGGATCACAAGGTTTGCCGTGGCTGCCGCAGACGCGGCTGAAGATTCGGAAGCATTTGTCGCGGTGGATGTCGTAGATTGAGTCGAAGCCCGTTGATTGTCGTCTTGGTTCTTCTTTTTGCGGCGCGTGACCTTCAAAAGCGTGTCTTTGAACGTCATACGTTTCTTCAGGCCTTCGATGGGTTCCGAGCCGGGCATGGCCGTTGATTGCGTCGCAGGCAGCCGGGAAAATAAAGATTCACGAAGAAAAAATGCAGCAAAAAAAGCTTCCGGGCGAGAGTCGCATCCAGCGCGAGGGCGTTGCCACGAGAAAAGATTTTTTTTTAATGCCTCTTTCTTGACAGTAGTTGCAGCAACCAACGCCAGGTAGCTGGTTCGAGGCAACTTCTCAGCTGTGA
Organism: Verticillium nonalfalfae; assembly: GCF_003724135.2. Taxonomy (NCBI): domain Eukaryota; kingdom Fungi; phylum Ascomycota; class Sordariomycetes; order Glomerellales; family Plectosphaerellaceae; genus Verticillium; species Verticillium nonalfalfae. The sequence goes on along the minus strand of NW_021167419.1, from coordinate 20,053 downwards.
TGAAATCGGTGAGGAAGATGTCGAGGAAAATGGCTCCTCGTCAAGTTTCTCCACCGACAGTCATGAGTCGACGCCGCTCCAGCGCAGTCCAGCTCGGAACAACATGCGGGATAAGAAGATAACATGGAAAGCACAGCATGTCTTACCCTGAACATCAAATCACGACCCTTGCGATTATTATGCCACGTCCATCTGGGGCGACAAGACTTTTAGGCCACTTGGCAGCATAGTCTGGGAGCATGTCATTCGACCATCGGACATCCATAAGTCTTGGCCTTATCACCCGTCATGAGCCATCAACACCGAGGTTCTAGCTGTCGAATTAAGGCCTCATATTCGTTGAAATTTATCTCGCCGCGCGACGGTGGCATCATGATCTCCAACATCCCGCCTCACGATGCCGCCGTCCGTGTCAACTAGTCAGTGATGGTCTGCCAAACCTCATTTTGGGCGATAGAGTATCATCAAGGCCAAAGGTGGCGTACGCCTGCGGCGATAATCATCTGTGTAGAATCGCTGGAGCCTCAGTCAGGAGTGCTTCATTGTATACGGGCGACAACACGGAACTTTGGGGAGCTGAGGAGCATGATTCGAGCACCAAATAATTCATGTAATTGTGTTGTTCCTCCATATCTTCCAAAACTCACTCGTCTCCGAATCTAAATCTCTCTCCTTGGTTTCAAGAGCCCAACCTAATGTCGCGTTCTCGGCATGGTCCAGCCACGGTGCCATGGCCTGGTCTCGGGATCCGGTTCCTGCGAAGTGAACCAGGAAGTCTCCCCGCCTTGCATGGTACAGCTGAGAATTTGGGTCCGTCGTTAGCGGCTTGAAGTCTTCCTTGTCTTTGCCCCGCCCGTAGGCATTGAACCACCATTGGGGTACCCATATCACATTCTTGTTGAAAGGGGCCTCGTTCAGCAATATTTCCATGGCACTCTGCTCGGTAAAGGGTAAATCGGCATCAGGCCGGTAATGACGGAGTGCGAGAATCGCTGAGAAAAGGTCAACGCTCCATCGGTTGACTCGCATGAGAAAGACACCGTTGTTGAGACCATTCCAGTCCTTTGTCGCGAGCAAGTTTATGTTCTCTGCGGGATCCCGCTGGGTATCGGATCCATTGATCTGTTGCATCGGAATTGGCAGAAAACCGAGAGGCGATCGGCAAGTATCGAGGATAATGGTATCGCGGTCAACCCAGAATAACCACTCGAGTCTTTCGACCTCTGGTTTCTCCATTTCGGAAAGTAGAAGGTCAAGAATAAAAGCAGGCTTATTCCATAAGTCGTCGATGAGCATCGTAGCCAGTACATGAATGCCTGTCTCGTGGATCGCATTGTGCAAAGAGTGTGTCCTTAAGGCACGTTGATAATGGGTTTGTGGTGTACCAAAATGTGCAGTGACGGTAGCGAGTCGATCGTGACGTTCGGGAATATTGTCTATACGTTGACGACAAAAGTCTGCGTGGTACTTCACGTCGAGTGTTGACAGATCCCATTCCGAAGAGAGGCATTTCGGCTTGCCATGGCAGTAGACGTTATCGATGGGATATGATTGGTGATGGAATAGCAAAAAAGATGATACAAGGCGGCTTTGGTGAAGCCATACTAGCTGCAAAACAACCAGACACAGAACACCACTGCACAAAGCTTTCAGAACTCCGCAACTGAAGAATCCCATAGCTGGTAAGTATTGTGGTGTCTGTATATATAGTTCTGCTATAACCTTCCCTCCTTCTTAGTTTATAACTTTTGGAAAAGTAGGTTAAACCCTTATCTAAACCCGCTTATAAGCTGTCGGCCGCTATCTTTCCTTTCCCTTTTTCTTATTATATCCTCTAAGGCTCCCCCTAAGACTCCCTCCGAGGCGCTTTCTATACTACTACTACTATTATCTATAGAGTCGTAGCTTAGACGATGTAACCCTAAGTAGATCTTATTAAAAGGATTCGTAATATCCTTATTACTAATACTTACGTTTAAGTCGCTATATAAGAGAGTCGTAGTTAGCGACTCCGTTATAACCCCGGAGATAGCGAGAAGACTCGCTTAGCCCTTAACGGCCCCTATTATTGAAACCTTAGCTGTTTAGGCCTGAAAAGTAAACTCTACTCGTACTAAAATTATAAGATTTAGGAAAGTCTAAAAATCTTATACTTTTACTAGTATAATAATAATCGATATTATAGGGAGTAAGGGTTTTATAATCCTGCTAGTAGCTAGAATAAAAGCTAAACTATATTAATATATATATTATTAGAAAGATTCCCCCGACGCTTATCTATTACGAGAGAATTTCCTGGGATGTGGAATGTTGCTGCCTCAATAACCAACTCGAAACTCGTATCTATCATTTCCTGGCTTACGGACAACGAAAAGCCTTTGTAGGCGAGGTTTATCCTCGGGTCGAAATTCGCCTAGCCTCGGCCGAAGTGCCGGATATGAGGCGCGTTACGGCAACGCTGAGTCAATGGGCTGACAATATTCACGATGAGTCAGTAAACTGACGAGATGCATGGTGACCTGAAGTTGCCTAAGGAGGCATGATTGCTGTTTGAAAATTGTCAAACAGCAAAAAAGGAGCATCTGACAGGTATGGAACGACATTTTCTTAGTTTTGTGATACATGGGGTTCTTCCAGGTCAAGGCACAGTAAGTCTTTCATTCGTATCAGCGGGATCGGTGTGGCCCGATGGGCTGTCAATTCAGCAGCGGAAAGAAATGATGTAAGCTTGGTGAATTCAATAACACATCTTCAAGATGTGCTATAACTAACTACCTAGGATGCTCAATGCGATGGTAGTCTCTATCTTACCGCTTGATCACACAAATTTTCATCACCTATTTTAATTTCCTCCTCTTTCCCGTTATTCTGAAATCCTCCACGTTTTTCCTTGTGAATTCATCATCGTATGCTCATGTCTGCGGCTGTTTCGAAGCGTCATAGAGTCGTTGTCAAATTGTTGCGCCTCCGGGGCACTAGCTGCGGACGATGATTACCATTCCTGGCCAGCAATGAGTGTGGCATCCGAGTTGTTTCGGGACTGAGCAGCCATTTTTGGTTCTTCGAATTCCTCCATAGCTGGCGCGTCGTTGTGATCAGTTCTGTTGCCGTCAAACCTCTCAGCCGGCCAGCCCTGCATGGTGGCATCTGCTGGCACAACCTCGTCTTGCATGATGAGCGTGTGCTCGAGGAGGCAACTACCAGGTTCCATGGTCACGCCACTAAGAATGCTGCTTCCCGAACGAAGAACGCAACGGTCGCCAATCCTGACTTCGGCTAAGTCAAACTTGCCTCGAATATCCTTGTGCGTGACTAACGTGGCGTCGTCGATTGCAACGCGGTCCCCAATGGTCACCAAGTCGGGTTCCGTGAACATCAGATTCGGCTTTCCGTTCGCGAACAGCGCTACGTCTTTGCCGACGGTTGCACCGAGAGCGCGATAGTACATGACCAGCCAGTGCGTGCCCGATAACATTCCTGGAACCCCCTTGCCACGACAGCAGCGGTAGACAAGCCTTTCCACAGTCAAAAACAGCTGCCTGCGCTGGCAAAATGGGGTTCGGTCCCAGTCTTGACTGCCTCGAGTGACGCGGCCAAGGAGGGCCCATTTTGCGCCGATGACGATGCCCATGGCCAAGACAGCACTGCCAGTGGTGAGGGCAATCATGCTCAGGCTTGAAAGCACCCACAAGGCTAGAACGTCGTAGTTACTGGGCCGCTGCAGCATATGATCGTTGAAAATTCTACCCACGACCTTGATTGAACAGAACACTGGAACATTCCAGAAGAATACCGTGAAAGTTGATATAAAGGCCGAGTAGAAGAATACAAGAGCTGAGCTGGAGACGTGGTATGGCGCTTCACGTTGATAAAAGGCTCGCCTGAAAGGTGTCGTATCTCGGGTCTCGGTTGTTTGGCTTTCGTCTATGTCCTTGAGAGAATCGACCTCAGCAACTGGGCGCTTTTCGGGACTGGCTCGGGATTCAACCAGCGTATCAAAGCTGCCAACGTGTTGCAGAGCCCTCGCGCTGACTAGTGTGTCACAACTTGGCATGCTCTTCATCAGCCGTCGACGCCTGACCGCCTTCTCAGCTATGGCAAATCGACCGGAGGTAAAGCATACAGAGTCACCTCCCTGCGATCCAAGATAGATGCCATCAGAGGGGTACATCTTGTTGCGCTGTGTCATTGAACCAGGTCCCATGATTGCTCGCTCGCCAATACGAACACCGGGTAAGAGACGAGCGTGCTCCGCGATAATGGCGCCATCTCCAATGTAAACTTTCTCAGATCCAACGCCATCAGCTGTAATTATCTGAGCCTTCGAGTCGAATTGGACATCGTTTCCTATGTGCACGAGCCCGAAATCTCCAGTAACGGGCGCGACGCACGGCCAGTATACACGCTCGCCCACTTCGGCTCCGAGCATTCGCCATATGACTGAAGTCGTGCCGTGATGCTGGCCAAGCATCTCAGTGGCCTCTCGTAATTGCCCGTCGGGGAGTAGCGTTTTGATTAGTGACGAGCGCCAAATTTGGAGAGCCCCTCGGGCTTGGGAGTCTCCCGAGCGCGGAGGTCCGATGAACCTATCGAGCACAATCCTGACAAGAGCTGTGAATGCCACGAGCACATAGGGACTGACGAGTGTGCGCAAGATCATCGAAAGATAGTGATATCCCACTTTCGGGCTGGAAGGGAACCATGTTAAAATATCGCGGAGCGGAAGGTGACTGTCGAGTGGCTTCTCGATGACGAGGCCCATGAGGCCTCCGAACATCGGTGTCAGTGTGAGAAACCATGCGACTGTGAAAAGAGGAAATGTGGCAAACGCTGCCAAAGCCCAGTGGGGTCCGGGGGCGCGGTTCGCCGACAGCAGTCGATTCGATTCGTCTGCGTCATGAAGCTCCCAGCTGGACGAGTTCAGCCCAATGCAGGTGCCTGGTGATATTGTTGCACCCGGAGCTATAATAGAGGCAACGCAAGAGTTCTCTCCGATCACGATGCGGCCGAGGTACATGGATGTGTTTGCCTCGACGGCAAAGGGTCGGCATACCGTGTTGTTAAGGATGGCGCCGTCCCTAATGTCGAGGAGGTCCCACTCGCCCAATGAAGCTCCCGTAAGCTGAACATTTTTCCCGATCTTGGCTCCCATCAAGCGACAGTACATAGCTTTTGTAAAGTTGTTGGTGTTGAAGTAGCCTGTACCGGCTACAGTGACAATCTTTTGAACCAACCACCAGCGGGTGTGATATGCTCCCCACATTGGATATACGCCTTCTCGATAACGGCCAATGATGATCCATTTCATGGCAATCCCGAAGAAAGGCGAGAAGAGTTGGACCACTATGTAGCCAACAGTGATAGAGCCAACAAGATTTGCGAGGCGGCCCATGAGCCAGGCGTTTGTCATCCAGAAGCGTGTTCGACTCAGTACGGTCAAAAAGACTGTCCACTGGCACGCTCGACGCAAGGGATAGAAGACGCAGAGTGGCAGTAGCTGTAGCAGCATGAGAAACGGGTTAGTGGAGCTGTATGTCTTTGTCGGGACGGCTTTAATGGCAGGTAACTCTGGCTCGGGAGCTTGATTTGATGCGGCGTCGACGTATGCTGCAATTGCCTTCACAGTGCCGTGGTTGAACACAAGACTGGCTGGCATGTGCAGGTCGAAGTCAGCGCGTAAATGCGCGAGAAGCTTCTCGGCAGCTATACGGTCTCCACCCATGCTGAAAAAGTTCATGTCTGGGTCAATCTTGCCAGAGTCCCACAGGAGAATATCGGCAAAGGCCTTGACAACACGCTTCTGCGTCGGAGACACAGGCTTGACTGATGGTTTCGGGTAAGCATGAACGTCAAGGAGTTCCTCATCCACGACACCGAAGGGATCCTCGGCAAATGGCTCCGGTAAAACGTGAAGTTTTGTCGGGACCATGAATCCAGGCAAAGCAAGCGACATCATGCGCTTGATATGCGGTGGCCAGTCTGCCGTCAAACCCTGCATGCCGAAAGCTTTGGGGGCGACAAAAGCCTCCAGACTACCGTCATCTGGACTCAAGCGAAGACACGCTTGATAGCCGCTCGGGATGATCGATCGCATAATGATAGTGATGGCCTCACGATCGAGCTCACATTTGCTGCATTGAATAGGCGTTGAGACTTCTGTCCCAGCGGGAGGACATCTTGCCTCCCAATGCTTGGCAAGGTACGGTGTTTGGGCCGTGAGTTCAGGTAGACCTAGACGGTCTGCAAGCTGGGGCCGCAAGCTCTGATGATTCTTGTCCGGCATATCGTCCATGTATACGATGAGGGCAGGCCGCTTCGATGGGGAAAGGTTGTGCAGCGCTCCATAGAGCGTCCACACGTCGATGCGCTGTGCATCGGGAGCGGATACAAGAACAACACCCAATGTTTCGCCATGCGTTTCGTCTTTTACCGCAAAGACGAGAGCTTGCGAGAGTTTTCCACAGATCGGTGACTCCAGGCTCATCGCTGCTGTCATGATGGCTCGCTCGACCTCAAAAGGAGATATGACCTCCTTGCTGCGGGTGATGCCATCTCTACTCCGGCCCATGACATAGGAGTATCCATCATCGCCAAGGTAATCGACCTGGCTTGGGGCCACTGACAGAGTTCCAGCTCTCCGAAGTGGTCTATTGTCTGGAACCGTTGATAGCGCGAGACTGGGGGTCTCGACTATGCGTCGTGGGTCTTCCTTATGGCTGTAAACAGGTTAGAGTCATAATCGTAAGGGTTAGAGGGTGTCTCACATGGCTATGTCGTCGTTGGAGCGGACCTCGCAACGGAATGTGTCTCGAAGCTTACGTGCCAGAGCGGGTGGCAGTCCGCCACCCGCATCACAAACCAGACGAATCGCGCTCTGACGTGATGCCTTGGCTCGGGACCCTTTGGCTAGGATGACTAAATGCATGGACGGTGACGCATGATACCAGGTTGGACACCTCTCGTTCAAGATGTCCCAGAAGGCTGTTGCGTCGAATACTGGACAGCATATAGTGCAACCGCCGGAAAAGATGGGTGCAAGTAAACCTTTCAGAAGCCCACAACTGCTAAGAGTTAGGTCGTACTCAATTTCGATGGGTTGGGCACTTACATTTGATGCAGGGCCATCATGTTGACGCCAATGTCAGTAGGCCCAAGGCTCCAGGTGCCGATGGTAGAAGCGACTTCGACTAACATGGCCTGGGTCGTCAATGGAAGAACGTCTTTGCCCCAGGGCCCATTTGTTGATAACACAATTGCAACATCATCCGCTTGATTGGGCTGTGGCTTTGGGAGGCCCGCAGTGTCAATGCGAGCCCCTTTACCGTCTCGAAGTCCGATCTTGTCGTCCGTCCAATCCACCATGATCGCTTTCACACCGACGTTCTGTGTCCAGGACTCAGCGAGAAGGAGGCGACAATAGTCCGATTCGGTCGTCATGATGCAGCGTGCACCAGACTGCACCACGTCAGCTTGAAATTCATCGGGGCCGGTCGTCGGGTCGATTGGCGCCGCTGTGTAGTATGCAGACACAGCAATGCAGACGGCAGCAAGAAGGGGCCCATTTGGAAGCGCGATTGCGATGACTGGCTTGCGGTCGGTGCAGTCGATTGGTAGAGCGAAGTCATTGACGAACTCGTAGAGGTCTTGGTGTGAGATTGTTTGCTTGCCATCGGAAGAGAGAATGGCAGGTCGATCATTTTGGCTCAGCAACTGCAGCATTGAAGTGTGTGACTCTCGGACTAATTTCTCGGTGTTTTCCATGAGAAGTGCCACGTCTTCAGTTGGTGAAGTGTCGGTCAGAGGCTGGAGTAGACGGGCATGGGTTCGAAGTAGCGCGACGGTTGGCCATGGTCCGGGGATTTCCATGAGAAGCAGACATAAAAGATGAAGCGGACGTTGTGGTGAACCAGAAAGAGAGGGAATAGAAAGCAAAAGAGCTTCTCGGTCTGAAGTAAATCCACTCACTATGCCCCGAAACCCCGAGCTATGTCTGACATCAGTAGCCGGGAGGGTGTACAGATGTTGCAGGGCAGCGGCAAGGGTCTGTTGGTGCCCGTCCATCTTTGCGGTGGCGACGGGCTTTGATGGTTCGATTCAGGGGTATCGAGGCATGGATTCGGGAATGGGTTGAGTAAGCTCTCCTCGGTCTTGCGGTACCAGATCTAAGAGACATAAAAAAATGGGAACTGACCTCGACATATAGCAATGATATCGTGCATCACCGATCGATCGTCCCAATGATCTCACTTACCTGCCAGCATGGCGACTGTGGTGAGGAGATTGGTCCTACGGATGGAATGGCCAGGGCATCCCACACCGGGCCGATTTGAAGTCATCGTTGAGTGGAGCCATGGCGTGGAGGGTTCAGCAGCTGGAGACTCATTGACGAGTGAGCGCTGGGCAAGGCAGCTTGTGCTCGTTGGCACTTGGCCAATGCTTCCCTCCGGAATTCACAAAGCTTTCAAGTGAGACAGAAATCGCAAAACTCGAGGTGGCTGGAGCATACGACTCGTCACGATAGCATCGTGAAAGCGGCAAACGCAATAACGAGAAGTCATGTTGTCAAGTTAGCAGGAGAGTTACCTCGGCGCAATGAGGTAATAACATCGAGCAGCCGCGGGCCAGTCGGCGTCAGGAAAGCAACTACTACGTAACAATGTTAGCCTCAATCTTGATAGACGTTACGCTGACCATTGCCATAACATCAACGGTAGTCCCCAAAGATCGTGAACATCTGATACTCATCACTTCTGGTGTTGCGCCTAGAAGATGAAATCCTTCATCCATGACAGTTTGTATCAACAATCATCTTGTGATCCAGCAAGGTCTGCAATACTGGAGTGCTAGCCAGAAAAATCAATGCATGGCTATGGCTGGGTGGGGGCATCATAGCTTCCAAAGAATGTGGTTGACTGACGGTCCACCGAGGAAGAGCCGCTCCCCCAGCTGGCAGCGAACCGATTCCAACATGTATGGAGCGCGAGGCTGGGCTTGACAGCACGACTCGTAGAGCTTCAGGTCTGTAGGAAGCTCATGACTGATTAACCCGATTTTGTGAACGAATCCAAACTTCCTGACTGCACATGTGACGATTTGGCCTTCTATTTGGCATGACGACTACCGCCAGCTCCGAAGTGAGACATACCCACCCGCTCGGGAAGCCCACTTAGACCGTCGGCAATCTTCCACGCTTGGACATTCAAAGGTCCGTGCTTGAACATTCAAAGGTCTGTGCTTGGCCGTTCTCCAAAGTGTCTAAGGACTGGTCCCTAATTTATCGTCCTTTTCGGCCGAGTGGCTTGATGTTCATCGGACCAGGGTCCTTGCTGAGTGGGGGCTCAACTGTAGGGGCACAACTGCCGGTTCAAGGCGAGTATCGGTGATAGGGGATCATCCATCGGCGTTTGATTATGGCGCTGCTAGCGAGCCGGGAAGACTGCCGCAGATATTGTCATATGTGACTGTCGGAGGGCATTCTCCATTTGTTCTGGTCAACCCACGGGAATGATGCCTGAGGGTCCATGGTTGATCAAGACCCACGAATTTTGGCAGGTTTTTGTACATCGGAAACCCAAAGGCTCATAGAGAAAGGCACAAGCCACGTATGGCAGGTATCCCACTATCTTGATGGATTATGGTAATGCATAAACCTGAAATGAAACTGAAGGGGTTTTGTTCATGACCAAAGCGTGCAAAAAAGACCTTGCTGCGAATCACTGTAGCAATCCCGAAATTGCGCCGATGAATCGAAGACTGTATGCTGAAACAGGATGTGCGTTGCGCAGGATGTCTTGAATGACATAACAGATCCAGCTGGCGTTCTCAGGGGGGCTGACCTGGCAGTCTGGAAGGTGGATGTTTGCACCTACGTGCTGAGGCTGGTGTGGCTTTGGATATTTAGGAAGTTTTGATTTCATTGATAGGGCAAGAGGTCGTATGTGGAAGATTGAAGATTCCCCAGCTCTGGACCTCTCGGAACTACCGAGCTGACTGTTGAACCAATATCAGGGGATTCCCTAGGGCGGTGATCTTGGTAGGGGATCACCGATATAGTGATCACCGTGGCTGGGATTCACATCTCCCAAGAGCACGTGAATCACAGCTTACGTGATTAGTGAATTATATAGGTATATCTGACTTACGTAGGTGATGGTAATTCAGAGAGAGAGCATCAATCACATCACGAGACTTATATTACCTACCCCACCTATTCAGAGCTCTCAGGCACAGCCAAAGCAATGAAACGGAGTTCACATAAGCAGTGAAACCCTCTCAACACTGACCTAGTATACGCGTTTCCACCCTTATACATTTACAGTCGGACAAACAAAGTATAACGCTACCCAATAAAGCATAGTACGCAGACCTCTCAAATTACTAAACTAATAATTAGATTACCTAGGTATGATGTAAAACTAACATGAGAAGCAGAGAAAACAACGCTTGAAGTGAAAACCCTCTGACGCCTTTGCGGAGAGTTTCTGCCTATACTCATAGTTTTTAGCAATTAGTGTCTTATTTTCGAGGCTAACCCCGACCTTAATAGTGCCAAAGAAAGACTTACGACGAGCAAAGGCATTAAGCAACCTGCAAATAAAGGCATTCGTGTCCTTCCGGAATCTGATTTGTATTATCGCCGATGACCTTGTCGATAACACCGACGGCGTATTCGGTAGCCTTCATAAAGCTCTCAGATTGGTGAGGAGTCCGTTCCTAGGCCTTAGGATCAACATCGGCGTACAAGGTGTCGATACCGTACTTAATATTACATATTAAAGAGAACATATCGACCTTGCCGCTAGTTCGGCTCGATAACTCATTCTGAAGAGAATTAAGGCTTTCGTTATCGATCACATCGACGGTTCAAGTTTCAGTGTTCTGCTTCATGTGGTTGGTAAGGGTCTTGGGTGATCGAGCAGTTGCAAAACTCGGCAACTCTTCCTTGCAAGATCGAGGGCCAAGGCATTCACAGGTCCAACCTGGGAAGCTCTATCCGTACAGGCTTGTCAGCGGACCATTAGCATGCAGGAAAGGGCAGAGCATGGGCGGTGCGAGGTTCGCTAATCACTTCATAATTTCCAGTACGCACCCGGTAACGAGGACCGTGGGCTTGTTAGGTGTTGACATGATGGTTAGTGTTCGGTAATTTGACTTGGTGTGGTGTACTTCAAGTGAATCGCCGAGAAGAGTGGATGAGAGTGTTGGGAATCAAGTCACCCTGCTATCGTTGCCCTGAACCTATCTTTACTTGGGGAACAAGGGAACAATGTTCCTCACCCCACAAGATCAACCTGTGCTGATGCCTCATACATTTGCCCGTGCCCATAGTAGCACTTATACTTCCCTTTTGATGTCTAAGTACTTGTCACGTGCATTGAGACGATATTATTTGATACGTCTACTGCAGACCGTCAGAAACAGAGGAAAAGCGTGGGCGTCCTAGCGTTGACTCGAACTGATGTAAAGATTCAGCAACCTGTAGAAGTTGTATGACTCGCCGAGTGAAAACGTGTCTCCTCACTAAGACCCCTAAGGCACGAAAGAAACAGAGTTGAACAGGCCACGTACACTTGTTTGTTAAGACGAAATTTGTGGCTTGAAATTCTTGTCACCAGTGCTCTTTTCATATTCAAGAAGGTAATGTATATCGCTGAAGCGTGGATGAAGTCTCGTAATCTTACTGTTCTAAGCTTTCATGCCACATCCGTTGCTTACCTTCTGGACGACCAAGCATCACCTCAACCACCTACACATCGATCGGAGTCGCTCATACTACTGTATTCAATGCAAAGACTAGATTCATTCTTTGGATTTGATCAGAGTCTATTTTTGTCTCAGATGTAAAAGAAAGGAGGCAGAGCATCTTGACCTGAACACGAGCTAGCGTCGTGTGGGAACGAGTAACGAAGGGTTATCAGAACATTGTGTAGAACGTTTCTTGGTCGTCGCATCATATCGTTATGATGACTTAGTGCAGTCGCTGACTCTGAATCCTCAGTACTACTATGCATCGATCTATTCGTAGATGTAGACATTTGTGCAAGAAACATTAAGGTACATCTTGCGTCCAATAAGAACCATTCCGAAGTCTAAATATAAATCATAGGTTCTGGGTCGTTCTTACAAGCGAGAAATGCATCCAAAGAGGATCTATTGATTTCAGGACTAAGCAAGTACAGGGGAGGGTTTTAGGGCAGGATGAATGCGCGGATATTGGAGTGGCTGCAACGCCAAGCTTTTAGTCTTTGGAGGATCCTTTGCTGACCATGCCTTTACGAGGCGCATGCTCTGCGCGCAAAGCGCCACAAAAGAATTCTCTATACGCATACGCGTACGTGGTCTCCTGGTGGCGATTTCCCATCTTTAATCAGACGTTTACGCAAGTGGACTGTCAAGAAAAACACCCAAGTGACTGGCAATAGTCTTGTAGTCAACAATAGCCATTTCGGCTAGCCTTACATTACCACTGCGTTCGTCTTGATAACGGCCCATCTCAAATGCTTAATACGCGGATTGACAATGATGGTCACGAGATTGCCAGGAATTACAGGTTCATAAATAGGTCATACCCTTTCCTTCACAATTTGGAGAAGATGCTTACCATCCAGCGTTACATTACTAGACCAACACTACTCAGTTAAATACACCAATATGGTCCACGCAGCCTTCATGTATCTTCTGCTAGCCTGTTCTTTATTTGGGGTTGTACTTTCTCAAGATCAACAGATTCAATGCGCCAAAGGACTCCAAGTCTTCATTTCCAGAGGTACCAACGAGACTTTAGGTCCAGGTGTATCAGGCGCACTGGGTGAGATCCTCAGGGAAAGAATTCCGGACACACAGGTACATCCTGTTCCGTATCCCGCGTCTTTTTTAAATCCCGACTACTTCACATCCGTTCTAAATGGAACTCTACTTCTGCGAGAAATGATTACCCGATATACCAAAGTATGCCCTGAGTCGAAGATCGCCTTGCTTGGATACTCTCAGGTAAGTGAAAAGCCATAATAAGCTATTTCATCTAAACGACATGAATTGAAATTGCTAATGATAGCGGGTAGGGTGCGCAGATCACAAGTAATAATTTGTGCGGAACTCCTCCTGTTTGGTTGGCAGGGAATCCCTCGCTTGCTCCGCTGCCAAAAAGCATTATCGAGAACCACAGTAATATGAATCCAGTTCTTCAACCAAGATCTGAAACGAAATTGACAGTACTTCTAGTCGTGGCTGTTGTCTTGTTTGGCGACCCTACCTTTCGTTCCGATGACAGCTTTGCGAGAGGGACTGCACAGGGGAGCGGTGTAAGTTCGACGCAAGACGGATCACCCATGTTAAAGGAAGCGACTAAAGCTTTTACAGATGTTTTTCAGAGGTAATCACACAGCCTGCAACGCTGTCGGCGACCACATTGCCTCCTACTGTGATGCTGGCGACCCAATTTGCGATGTCGAGTCGGAGGTCACAGAAACTAACATGCACGTCACGTATCTTGAGAGATACCTCGAAGAGTCTGCTGAGTGGGTAGTGGAGCGATTCAGCAAAGGTTCAAGCGAAAGTCCCAGTCCAGGAGGGAATAACGCAACAACATCGGCTGTGGTGGTTCCGAGCGCTTTGCCAACTGAACAGTCCAACGCTGCTCGTGAAGTGACGTCTCTTTTGACTGTCTACATACCAGCACTCATGGTTGCTGTTGTCATGAGCTAGAAGTTTTATAGAAATAGAAGACATAGGCATGGTATATTGGGAGATTGGCAGCGCCACAGGGAGCTGCTCGCCTCCATCATAACGAGCTCATGTATCCATCAATGGGAGTTCTGGCAGCATGACCGAGCCGGTTCTGCTGCAGGCATTGTCCAAACCATATCATTCTTGACCCTAATTCTAAGGATGTCTGTAATTCAATTAAATGCGATTGAACGTTGAGCTTAGTCGCCCGGGGCCGTGGCGTCAGCTAATTCAAGACAAGGCACTGACGTCTGCTCGCGTGACGACACTTTCCTGGATAATTTTCTTGGCGGAAAAGTCATCTTGAGCCTCAGCTCGATAGAGGTTTTCAGAAAGGAATTTCATCCGATTAAGATGCATTGAATGCGTGCAAACAATAGACGAGCCACTGTCCGAAGTGGTATGAGATGCGGGTTAACGGGCTAGAGTGAGCAGCATAGTCTCGAACGCTTATAGTAACCTGCTATTTGGCAGCTGAATCGAAGAAAAATACATTGCCGTCCGTGTCAAGAAGCCCAGATGAGGTAAACAATGGGAATTTAATGAAGTCTCGCGTCTTCTCCCTACAACCATGGGCTCACTTCTTGCATGTCCAATCCCAAAGTCTCGTGGCCAGCAACGTATTACAAGCGAACTAGAAGGAGACGGCGGCGCGGCTCGTTCCACGATCCACAAGATTCGCAGATACGGCAAGTCTTCAAGTGATCGATTTCCGTATTGATGGGGACAAGTGGGGTACTCTGGGCACAGGCCCGCCGTCGGCGGCCGTCGGCCTGAGATAAGTCGGGCTTCAACCCAGTAAAAAGCTAGCGCTCATAATCTGCATAGGGTGGCGCTAAACTGCCTCTTGCCGACTCGGCTTCTTGCACTTCCTAGTACCGGTGATCCCCAAAAAAAGACTTGAAGCTGTAGACCCACCCTTGAAAATAATTTTCCATTTGACATCGAACACTGCGCATGGAACGTCTTTGTACCCGTTTCTCAACTTTTTATCACGAACGGCAACATGGTAGTGACACGAGCAACTGATACGAAAGGCAAGTCATCAGTCTAGGTTAATACTGAATCATAATCACTGACTGAAAGGATAGTGGGATTTTTCTGGGGTGACATCAGTAAAGAAGAGAAGAAACTGCTTCGTAAATTAGGTAAGGCCAGTCGTTGCTGATAAGAATCTTCCGTACTAAATCTGAATCCTTAGACTTTTTTATTCTTGTGAGTCGATTGATTGTCGATCCACGAATGGAAACTGAGTAGCCAGACTTTCTGTTGCTTTAGCTTCTTTTTCAACCACCTGGGTAAGCTTTTTTTTCTATGACAAACAAAACGCACAGACTAAGGAGCGATGTGTAGACAGATCAGCATTCGCCAATGCCTATGTAAGCTCATACGAAGGAATCTATCCTGATGATAAACTGATTGTTTCTTTGTAGGTTGCCGGTCTCAAGGAGGAGCTTAATCTCGAAGGCAATCAGTACAATGTCCTTCTCTCCATGGCCTCTGCAGGGTAAGTCTTTCTGAGAGCATCTTTCGAATCCGTTTAAACAGAGTGGAACAGCATGTTAGTCGGCCAGATACCTAGCAGCATTATCATCCAGAAAGTCAGGCCTCGTTTCTGGCTTTCCTCCATGGTTATCGTCTGGGCTGGTTGCACAATGGCAAGCGCTGCCTGTAAAACCTTCGAGCAACTTTGCGCTGTGCGCTTCTTTATGGGCCTCGCCGAGGCAAGCACTTACGCGGGTTCCATCTACATCATGGGATGCTGGTAGTACGTAGTGTTCTATAACGCATAAGCCAGAATGCTGATAAACGATAGCAAGTCCAATGAACTCGCTAAGAGAGCGGCTACTTTTACTGTTGCTGGTCAGGTCGGCAAAATGTTCGCCGGTGCCATGATGGCAGCGATTCATGAATCCATGGATGGCTACGCTGGGCTTGCAGGATGGCAATGGGTGTTTTTGATTGACGGCATCATAACATTTCCAGTCGCCATATTTGGCTTCTTCCTTTTCCCCGACATTCCGGAAATCACCGAGGCATTCTACTTGAGTAAAGAGGAACGCCAACTTGCACTTGATCGTCTCCCTCCAAAGAAAGAAGACAGCCATAACATACAGGCGTGGAGCTTAGCAAAACGAGTTTTGGGTCAACCGATCTTGTGAGTTGCACGATCCTGCCCATGAATATTGACTGACTGCAAAAAGCTACGTTTGCTGTGTATTTTCCGCCCTATCTTCAGCGATGCAAGGCTATATCGTACAAGGCCTCATGCTCCTCTTTATGAAAAGTCATCAAAAGTCAAACTCTTTCACGCAGTCTCAAGTCAACACATATCCTATCCCAACTCATGCTATTGGCATTGTGGCAGAGCTAGGGGCTTCGGTGATCATTGACCGCTATGACAGGCGTGTCAGCATCGGTCTGGTCATTTGCCTGATTCAAATTGCCTGCTCGATCGTCCTCTTGGTGCCTGGGATGTCTTTGGCCGGGAATCTCACGGCATTCTACCTTTCGTCAACATCATATGGTATCAACCCCCTGCTTTACAGTTGGTCGAGCAACATTGCTGCAAGAACAGCGGATGATGCAGCACGAAGCGTCATTCTTGCGTCAATGGCAGCAAGCGATGGTCTGCTATGGACCTTCTGGGGCATCGTTTTGTACCCTGCGAGTGATGCGCCGTACTGGCGGACTGGATACATTGCAATGATTTGTGTCTGCGTCGTCCTTAGTTCATGGCTCTTTCTTGTGCGCTGGGTTAGTCATGTACCCTCTTGACGTTGGACCAAACTGACAAACGAAAGTTGGACCGGTACACCGCTCGCAAGCATCCGGCTCCAGTCCGGCTACTCAATGCAGATTCATCCATCATACCTTCTTACAGCTCGATAAACGAGAAGAAGGTTTGAGAGGCGTCAACCAAAGATGAGTGTTACGATTGCCATCTAGATGATACATTTTCATCACGTACGACCAAAACCCCGACTAGACTCCAGCCTCGCACGGTACATCCTGAAACATCAAGAAGGGTTCGACGGTTCGATTAATCATATGGATATGTAGTCGGAAGTGAAATAACCAGATCTACTTTCCAGACATTGATTGAAACCAAGCGCAAGATGCACCCAAATACAGCGCCCTTTCATTGTTATAGTCCATCTCGTGTGGCTATCCTCGCACCGAGGGGCAATTTCATGTGAATTGTGCGCCAGACTTCATCGTGATCATCCCTGCAGATAGTTTCGAACCCGTTGCGCTCCCAAAATGTGAAAGCGCCGGGCAAAAAGGGGTGTGTGTGCAAGTAGAACTGTGTAATGCCAGCTCCACGAGCAGTTTCCTTCAGAGCGCCAAATAACTGTGAGGCCAACCCACAGCGACGAAGGTTCGAGTTGACGTAGAGTCTCAGGACCTCAACAGTACGGTCTTGGTTGAGTTGAAAATGCGAAAAACGGTTGTCGTAAGGGACGTACCCGATGGTAGCCACGATAGTTCCTTCTAGGCGAGCGATGAGGAAGGCCCCATCTGGATGATCGATGAATAACTTCTGAAACCCACCGGCTAGCTCGTTCTTTGCATGATTTTCGTGGGATGCTGCATCAAGCATGGTAAACATGTCTGCTCGGGCCGTCTTGGTAAATGCTACTATCTCGGGGACGTCTTCGGGTGTCGCTATGCTGATCCCGACACCTTGTTGTTCCAACGTCGTTGACAGCATATTTAGTTGTCGATCTGCTGGATTTGGGACTGGGCGTTGAACGATTGCGGCAAAGTACGTGGGCAGCGAGCTTGCCAGCAACATGTTGAAGCCCAAGATTCGCTGCGAGATCGGCCTGCTTCTTTTTGCATTATGCAAAACTTGAAACCGGCTGAAAGAGGCATAGTGCAATTAGCTGCGCCACGGTAACTTGGCCGCCATAACGACCCGAGCTACTGAATTACGGGCCTGACAGGCTGGGGTGTCTTCCAATGTGAGGAATTTGCATCACACGATGCTGGACCGGCTGCCTGCCTGCTGGGATGTTCGTATTCAGAACTGAGCCATAATAACTGACGAAGGCAGAGAGTTTCTTATGAATGGGTACCCTTTCCAGTCCAGGTACTGAGGAAACCAAGGCCCCGCCGGAGAACAGACATTGGTCCGTGCCATTTATTACAGTAGGTGCTGTTCTCGCCATGCTTGGTAAGCAATTCAGCTAGGCTGCTGAAGTCTTGGCACTGCAGAAGCCTGGATACTTGATCGTACCACGGAGGTCATGTCCTTCACGGGCGACGTCGATGGAGGTATGGTTGGGGCGGGCAAGGTAGGTCTGCGTCAAAACGAGGTCGACACCCCAAAAGATCAGCAATATGGTTTCGCCATTTTAGTCGGACTTTCATGCCCCGGTTTGCACCAGTGATCAGGACAATGGTGGTCATGGCCGCGAGATGAGAAATGATGCACAGCGTTCAACGCTCGGCGATTGGAGTGGATCTGGCCGCAGTCCCTGTTCCTTTTTCATTGAAACTGCCCATGGGTGTCGGTTGAATCACGACCTAATCATGATGAGACGTGGGCGTTGTGTTTTGTTCAAGGCTAAAGCCAGCATGCTAAGGTCCGTTCCTGACTTGAAGGCCACACTACTGGAGAAGGTGTCTACATGGTGCATCAGCATCGTGACTCGAACATGCTATCTCAATGAACATCGGACTCGCAATTGCGGACTGAAGTCTTCATTGTAAGAATGCTCAATTTTCTATCGCGGTGATCCTTACATGCAGATAGAGAATTTCGTCGTCAGGGGGGGAGGATGCAGCGCTAAATAACCCAAAGTCCGCTGTTGGTGTTCAGGCAGCGGTGCCAGACGAACTTGCTCCGGTGCTCCGTTGCGGCGAAGCTGATGTGACATTGGCCTGCATTTGAGATCCGGGTCGCTGCAGAATGTACATCGCACCATTACTGAAGTGTAATGTATATGCATCCTCTCCATTACACTATTGATTCCTTCAATATATGGCAACCGGAGTGCCCGGATTGGCCGGGCGCATGATGGCCCACATACAGGCGAATAATGAACAAGGTGGTGGAGTGCTGATGCACCACGGCCGAGAACTTTACTCAGCATACGCAGCTTTCTACCATAAGACGAACCCAAAGATTGTTTTTGGTGACGTTTGTGACTGAGACTGGTGATCGAAATTTGAATATATCTTGCACCTGTACCGCCTTACAATTCGTCACATGTCACTAAAGGACATCCTCAAGCGAAAACCCTTTGCTGACTGTGGGCTAGGCCGAAATGGTAGAGCATAGTACTCTCCTCTTGACTTCGACGTGTCTCGGCTTGAGATGAGGGTTAACGGAACGGAGGTGCAGTTATGAGGGAGATTTCGCGACTAGGCCCGAACCGCCACACCTTAGAGTCCAGACAGGCTTTGGGTCCGACTCGGCGTAACAAACAAACGAGAACGAACGAGTCTTAGATTCCATCACAATGGGTTTACAATGCTCGAATGTATCTGGAAGGATAGAGATGTCTCCATAGAAGAGTCATCTTTTCTGATATCTACACAGTCTCCGCCCCTGCAAGTTGATCAGAAGAGGACGGAGTTCAATTGTATGATTCCGTCCAGTTCGATTGAAGTTTCTTTTTCGGCGTCTCGGCCACAAAGCTCGCGACTAGGTCTTTCGGCTTTGATTGCAAAATAGCACCCACTATAGCTTCCTAGCAGCGAACAGAGCTGATCCTGTCGTTGAAGGAGGCCGGAATAGTGGCTTGGACGCCATTTCCAACGTACGATCCACCACCACAGAACCCGTCGCTGTCATAGAAGGTTGTATTAGTTACGCAATTTCTAAACCTATGTCATAGCTCGCAAAACAGGCAGCAGAGTATCAGGATAAGATCGGGGCTTATATAAAGAAGGTGCACGGTCCACTGGTAATAATGGAGCTCGTTCTATTATTATAATCGGCAGGGACATTCCCTGCAAGAGGAAATATTAGAAATGCTAAAGCGTAGAGCTTGGGTAAAGCAGCCTCGATTATGACGTGGACTCATAGCAGGAACCAGGGGTAAGACCTGCTTGGAAGCAACCGCCCCCGAAGTTCGAATCCTTGCAGATGCGGACGTTAACGGCTCTGGTAACGGCTAAGAGGCTAGTAAATGAGATCAGAAGCTAAGTTGGCTGCATATTGAGATGTAACGGTAGAGAAGAATGGGTTGATAGTGTGATGAGAGATGTGTTTTGGGGCTTTAAGCTGAGAGGAATCTCGTACCTTTTTATACTTGAATGCTTAGGGTTAGGGTTAGGGTTAGGGTTAGGGTTAGGGTTAGGGTTAGGGTTAGGG
>NW_021167418.1:0-44135 GCF_003724135.2 Verticillium nonalfalfae | reverse complement strand
ACCCTAACCCTAACCCTAACCCTAACCCTAACCCTAACCCTAACCCTAACCCTAAACCCTAACCCTAAACCCTAACCCTAACCCTTATTCTATTACTAAATACCCTATTATATTATCTAATAACTAACGATATTTATAAGAAGACCCGATAACTTCTATAAAGATATAATATTTTCGAAATTATTATATATAGAAACGCTATAAATTAAACTATTATCTTAAATATAGATATACTATTCCTAGTCCCTATTATTAATCGTAAATATATACGTCTTACTTCGTTTATATTTACTTTCGGTTAATAGGAGTATTAAGCGACTTCCTAAAGTACGATAGACTCCTTTTAACCGTTAAAGGATATATATTTTCCTAAATAATAATAAGTAAATATAATTAGCGTTATCGATAGGTTACGTATAAGTTCTTCCGCGCTTAGTAGAAGGTTACTATTAATACTAAACTCGAACTATCTCGAGTATTTAATATAGAGATAGATCTTAGTACTATATTTCTCGTAGATTATTACTAACCTTTTTATTACGTTTCGTATACTCTTCGAAAAGTTTTCTTTCTTCCTATTACGCCTTCGAGTCGGTATTCGAGATCGGTCGGATATTATTCGATTTACCTTTACTCTAGCGATCGTAGAGATATACGTTAGAATAGGGTTTCTTAAGATTATATATAGCTTATTTAAATATATCCTAATACCGGTACGGGGTTAAAGGACTAGACCTAGGACCTAATTAAATATAGACCGCTAGAGCCCTAAATTAGGTGTTACGAGACGGCGGTACTTAGACTAGCTATAAGATAGAACTTATACGTAATATTATCCTATATAATATATCTACGCTAAGCTCGACTATCGTATATTAATATAAAGCTCTATAATATAGTTATACTTTCGATTAAAGGCTAATTATAAGATACGTATATAACGTAATTTAATTAATATTAAATTACGCGAAATAATAATAAGCTATAGTTTATTATCGGTAATATAGATAATATCTTAATAATTAACTAATTTACGATTAACTATAGCGATAACCTATAGTCTTACGGCTAAGATAGTTACCTAGAGATACTATTAATAATATCGTGGCTATAGTATTAATATCGGCGCGATCTTTACTAGTTCTATGTCTGATACTAGCTGACTTAGCGAGAAGCGATGAAAAATACTACCCTAAAGACCTTACTATCTAATATCACTTTATAGACTAACTAAGAAGGCATCTAGCCGAGCTCTTAGCCCCCGAGGCTATCTTAAGAATTAGAATAATAGTACGAATACGGAAAGCGCTGCCGGCTACTAATTAGCTATAACCTATAATAATATTCTTCGGGTTAAAGGCGTATTATATAAGGTTGGAAAAAAGCTTAGAGAAGGAACGTTCGGTATTATCTATGCGGCTATCGACCTATTAAATTATCGGCTAGTAGCGATTAAATTTATAAGTAGCTATCTATTAGAATACCGGATCCTTAGACTAACGCTGCTATAGGAGCGTTATGAACCCGGTAAACTATAATTTCAGACTAATTATAAGATATAACTTTAGACCGAATACGAGGTATATAGAAAGCTGAAAGGATCTGGTAAGGACTTCTATGCATTAAATCCGAACACTATAGGCTAATCATTACTAATAGACGGCATCCCTAACGTATACTACTTTAGGCGGTACGGCCTCTATAATATCCTCATTTTGGATTAATTGGGACCCTCCCTGGAGGACTTATTCGACGGTTGTGGGCGGAAGTTCACCCTAAAGACCGTGGTAATGATCGGAAAACAGATGGTGCGTGGCACTGCATGGCCCTGATCGTTAGGGCAATCCAGCTAAAGTCTTTAGATATCAATAGCGGAGGCCTTGCATGGACAGGGGTTGATACACCGCGATATAAAACCGGAGAACTTCCTCATCCATGGACCAGGCAGTAAGTACCCTAACAAAATTTCCCTTATCGACCCTGCCATGGCGGAGAACTATCGATGTTCCAAGACCGAGAGACATATCCCCCCGTGCGAAGGCATGGATCTGGTGGGGACGGCTCGGTACATGAGCATCAATGCACACCTCCGAAAGCAGCAGTCACGACGAGACGACCTTGAATCCATATTCTACGTGCTCTTCTACCTCATGAGGGGAGGCCTGCCATGGCAAGGCTTAAAGGCGCCTACCAAGGAAGACAGACTCGACAAAATTCTTGAAATCAAGCAACAAAGGTCGGCCGATAGCTTGTGTGGTACCCAGTCCACGATGTTCGTCAAATGCCTTGAGTACGTACGCGAACTGGGATTCGAACAAGACCCGGATTACGATTACCTCAAATGCTGTCTCACCAAAGCTTTGGAGATGAATGGAGAGGCCGAGGACGACAGGTACGACTGGGATACATGCTCCTTCCCTGCTTCTCCGTTGATTTCTCCCTCTTCTTCTCAGACTTCAGAGTATGTCAGGTCTACTGAACAAAGTGGCGATCCATCTCATGTCGTATCTGGGAGCCGGCTTGGGAAGGCGAAGGATACGCTCGCGGCGGTGAAAACAGTCGCTTCTCGCTGGCTGACAAACCCTTTATTCGTGACACAACCCAGTTGCCCCAAGAGCGGGAGAATTCACTATAATGCAAAGGCGCAAGCAACACTTAACGAGATATCCCAGTTCGTGGGTCACTCTATCCGTCAACTCAGGCGTCATCAAAGGGAAGTAAAGAGGGATTTGAGTGTGGGGAAACTAGGCGTCACCAGCCACAACAACCTAAATATTGGCTGCGACAGGCTTGAGAGTGCTCTGAAGTCTTACGACAAACTGTTGCGAGCCCTTGAATATGTGGCAGTGCTTTCAGAGAAAGCCAGTTGGGAATTCCTTCGCAAGGCAAGCAGTGACGACGTTGTGGGCTTAAAGACAGAGTTGAATGGGGTTGAAAGCCTGGTCGAGGACTGTCTAAAATTGGTGGAACAGACCGACAATGCGACTATCAGTATCAGTAGAACGTCTTTTGCAACAAGTCAAGACTCAGAACTGCCCTTGGAGATCGATGAGATCTATGCTCATCCTGGGGATGAGACTCACCAGCAGACCAGTACGACTTTTGAGAGTCGAGGAGGGAAAGGATCAAGAAATGAAGAAAGTCAAAGACCGGATACAACTCAGGACAAGTCTCACGCCCAGAAACGGGGCCATACGACTCTCAGCCCTGGACCGCGGCCGCATAAACGACCATCTTATGAAAGTCTTTCTAGTCGGGCAGATGACAGATGGCCACATGGAGATGGGGGTTAGCGGTCAGTTGACATACTCCCAACGCAAGAGCATATCATTGACGACCTGGATAGGGGAGGTGAACAATAGTGAGTGACAGGCGCCAGTAGACTTCATTTTGAGATCACATGTCAAAGGAGTTTCGTGAGGAGCGAAAGCCTCCAAACAACTGCTGATCTCTTTGGGTCCACTTGATCAGTACACTCCTAGAGTGGGCGATATAGCCTCAAGAAGGGCATGATATCGCTCATGAACCGTTCTTCCGCGCCTATAAGGACACCGTGGTCCCTCATAGATTGCAACCCCTTCTTCTCATGAACGTGCTACAGGTCCAAACTGTGATCCAGTGCCAGGTCTCTCTCGAGTTCATAGTGCTTATTCTGATCCGTCCTCCTACCTTTCGGCATTGCCAGTCACAGAGTGAATTCCCGGGATAAGGGGCAGTGGTGAACTAATAGCCGGCTGCGAGTCGCACCCACCGAGCTACCAAGGGGTTAATGGCTGAGTGTAGTTGGGATATAGTTGTTAATCACCATTGGAGGCTGTCCAGTCGGAGCTGGTTCCGGGTCGACGCGCTCCCGATTGCGACTGCTGCTCCTCAGCATACGACTGGGCCAAAGTCTTTTCTTGTACATCACTGGAAATCCGACTGATCAACTTTCTGCACGAATATGACCAGGTCTTTGAGGTGATGTCGTAAAAGCTTGTATGCTTCTTGCCAATCAGACCTTGCCAGCGATATGACCCACGATCACAAGGCGTGCCCGTATACCGCATGACGCGAAACAAAAGCGATAAGCCTCTGGGCGACCCAGAACAAATTATGAAGTATCCACAACGTGCCATTTTCTGCAAACATAGCAGCGGAGGCTCCTCGTGTCTTTCACTGTACTTCCACATGCGACCAGTCGATTTTCAACTCGCCGGACAAAGACGCGTACTATGGAAGAGACGTCATGTGCTATATGGTTCGTCTGCTGTCGATTGAGTAGGCAGTTAACGATAATTGTGTCTTTTTTGTGGGTGTCCGTTCGGTGACAGTATCCTCGATCAAGAAATTAGATTGAGCCTTGTAAGCTTGGTAATGTGTGTCGCACCTCCAAACTTCGCCTCGCAGCTCTTTGTAAAATTCTATTCTCCAGACATGGTGATAGTTCTGATACGGGTTTGCTCGACTTCGTCTGAGCCTTTGCAGAGTCGGTCAACTTAGTCCACAGGTGTTCGTCACAAAAGTCACGTGAGGCTACCAGCCAGCGCTGCCGTCAATTCAAACCTATCAATTCAAACAGTCAAACAACCGATCAAGTCACACATATTTCACGATTTAAACAGTCAAACTACCCCATTCGGATTGATTGGCTGTTTGGATACTGTCAAGTCATGTGGGAATCTCGGGATTTCTATATTCCGGCGTATCATGTGACCGAGAAAAGGGAATTGCACGCGAACTTGGGCTTCAAGTTTGCGTGCAATTCTTGTGACTGGGGTAGGATTCGAACCTACGCCTTCTGCCAATAAAGTCAGAATACCATACCACTAGACCACACAATCTTATTGAGAGCGCTGCAACAATGATACTAAGAAAGTTCCGAGGGCTGACTAATCCTACACTCCGAAATATCGCGTAGATGTGTAACGCAGTTTCAAACACTCCAGCCCTCTATTCGCGATATCACTTCAATCCCTCCGACAGCCACCCCACGACCTCTACCTTCCGAATATCAACCCGCCGACTTCAAGAACCCTCAATATTTCCCTCAAGATCTTCAATTCGACTCCAGTTCCAACGATATCGTCACAACTATCAGAGACTTCGCAATCAAACAACGTAGCAGATTCCCACCCCTTCCCCATTGCGACCTGGCGTCGCCGTCGCTTCACCCTCACGTCACAGATTGCACGGAAGGGAGCAAGGGATCGCAGAAGCTGGATACGTGCTTATGGGCTCTTTATTACAGAGATCCTCGAAGGAGATACGATTGGGCCAAGCTTCTGGCTCTGTCAACGATGTGACGAGACTCACAACGTTCAGCTCTTCAAGGCCACCTCAACAACCTCTGCAACAAGTCATCTACGGAAGAAGCATAGGGTATTCGAATCCTCAAGTGAACAGACGGAGGAAGACTCTTCAAGCACTTCAGAGTCAACGCCGCGGCGTACCATAATACACAAGTCTTCGACAGATCAAGCAGAAGAGCTTGCTCTTGCATTCGTCGTGACGACAAACCAGCCCTTCGATATCTTTAATAGCCCATACCTCAGTCGGCTCCTTACGCAACTGAATCCTCATATCGCCCCAGTAATACCCTGGGGACGAACCTCTCTCCGACAGAGTCTCTCCAGGGTTTTCACCGCAAAGAAGAAACAGATACAACATCAGTTAATAACTTCAAAGTCTCAGATCCACCTTACATTCGACCACTGGACCTCTCCGAATAGCTTGGCGATACTGGCCGTTTCCTGTCACTATATAAGCTATAGTGGCGTTCGACAGCAGCGTCTTCTTGCTCTCCGACAACAGTGCGGAAGCCACACAGGCCGGAATACCGCAGCCTTTATTATATCCATCATCAGGGAGTGGGATATCTTAGATCGTATTGGCGTCTTGGTCTCAGACAACGCGCAGACTAACGATTCTTGTGGTCAAGAGCTATTCCAGCAGCTAATTCCATCTATGACGATTGATGACGCGTTAGAACCACGAATACGATGCTATGGCCATATCCTGAACCTCGTTGGAAGGGCTTTCTTATATGGAGAGGATAGTGAGGTCTTTGAACAAGAATCGCAAGCCCTAGAGCTATCAAGCGACTCTCAAGACTCTCTTCGTCACTGGAGGAAGAGGGGACCTATTGGTAAGCTTCATAACATCGTCCAATGGGTTCGTTCTTCACCACAGCGTAGTGAATACTTCCAAACCATCGCCAAAGAAGCTCAAGAAGCCGACGATAGCTTCCAAATCTACCAGCAATCCGACCTTGAGCTCCGGCTTATCCTTAATAACGAAACGCGATGGAATTCAACGTTCTTAATGCTCGATCGGGCCCTCAAGAAGCGTAGCGATATCCAAAGCTTCCTCCAGAAGAATCTCTCTGAACCCGACCCCCATAAACGTATACCGGAAGACGACGTTCTGACCTTTGAGGATTGGCGCCTCCTTGTAGAACTCCGCGAGGCTCTTGAGCCATTATACCGACAAACAATCCGCGCGCATGGATGGGCTAAGAATGGAAGCCATGGGGCGCTCTGGGAGTTACTCGTGGGTATGGAGTATATCTTGGAGCAAATGGAACAGTGGAAGTCGTTCTTTGACGACTTCTCTAGTACCAGAGACTCTCCCCGAGTATCTACAACTCGTCGGAGAGGTCGTCAACCTCGTACGCAAAGCTCCATCACGCCCCCATCAATCCATTCCCTCCCCATACACACACAGAGCGAATATTCCACGATGCCCTCTCATCGCCTCGAGGCACTCTCCGAAGACTCACGACAATACTTCCGTCTCTCTATCACGAACGCGTGGAAGAAGCTCAATCAATACTACACCAAGCTAGCAGAGTCTCCATTATACGCGGCAGCTGTTATCCTCCACCCTGGGCTAGGAATGCGATGGCTGGAGGCGCAGTGGACGACGCCAGAGCAGTTAGTATGGCTTCACGAGTCTCGTACCAGCTTACGTATCTATTGGGAGCGATGGTATCGCCAGGGTCAATCACTATCACAGCAGGATATACCATTAATAGCTATGGGCTTCAACGAAAGGTATGCCCAGACGAAATCTTGGGTACGACTTCACGTCTCCCGTTCTCGGCTTGATGTCTGTATCTGTCGGGTTTGTTCTTTGGCTACGAACCGGAAGGGTTTCGGGAAGTAGCTGGTAGGTCGTACGCTGTTTAACTAGTATAAGGTATTTCGTCCTGTCGTCGTTGTCGTTTCCTCGTATCGCGTAATGATGCGATCCGTGGCCTCGTAGAGCGCTTTAATCTTCGCTTTACCGGACGCGGGACTGAGGAGCTCGGCCCCGCCCTATTATTCGGTCCCCAGGAACAGGGCATAAGGGCGCGCCTGGGGTCGTAAGGTTAATAAGCGAAGAAGCCGGCGGTCTATGTCGCGGTAGGTACGCTGCCACTGCGTCCGCGCGAGCCACGGTTGCATTTCTGTATAAGGTGTCTCGCCGGCGTCGTCATGGCCCGAAGGAGACCGGTATGTTGTCGGTACCTGTTGTATACGTGGTGTAAACTGATGGAAAATCTTCTCGTGGGCGAGCACGTCGTGTAGGTGGCGCGTCGCCGTAGTCGTCGTATCGAGCCCGATATCGGTACTGGTATCGCCGCTCCGGGGCACAGTCTAGTGTTCGGACCAGGGCGGGTTCCTGATCCACGACTGTAGGAGGACGGAGGTAGCGCTGCGTCGGTACCTGCCTTTGGTAGTTACGGTCGAATGTTCTTGTTTAAAATGCCGTACCATTATCGGCTTGCTGATTGTACGGAACGAGTAGGATTCGCATTGGAACCCATCGTGCAGTTGAAGTTGGTCGGTGTAAGGGGAGTTGTCGGGTCGTGGCGGGGCCGTTGTCGGGCCTCGAAGACGATGACACTCTTCCTGAAGTTGGTTTTCTCGGATAATGCTTGCGATCTCTCTCCGTTTGTCGGTGGACACGTCATGCCGATTCCGTAAATAGTCGTTGACGCTACTCGCTACAGGCGACAAGGCGATACGGCACGTTTTATAACCACACACTAGGAGAAGCACGTCGTGAAGTATTGTATGCTGTACGCTCGCGAGGAGCGTTGCCTCCCGATCCTCCCTCTTCCGTTTCTTTCTAGCTTGCTCGTACAAGAGGCCTTCCTAGCGAGCCTTTCTGAGAGGAGCCGGTGCCAGCGGCCGACGTAGTATGGAACCCGAATCGCATGTCTAGATCGGAAACCCGGTTTCCTGTCAGGTGCCGTCTAGAGGGTACAGCGCGAGCGCCCTCGTCATGGTGTAAAGTAGACTAACCAATAGTTGTCGTACGCATCGCCGTTATCGTAGTGCCCCACGTGTATGTGAGATGACAGGCCGACCTGGTTTAGGGTGGAGAAAAAATGTGATGGATTTGGTAGCGGAGCAGAATCAGGACCTGATTTACTATGAACGCGATCCGCAATGCGTCGTGCGATGTGGTTGAATCCGGACCTGATTCGAGGGCGCAGAGACCATACGAACAAGCCAGGGTCGCACCAATCACCATCAGGGTCGTACCACGTGAATCAGGTCCTGATTCACGAAACCCTTGGTACATGAGATTCTTCCGGTCCCAGCGTAGTATACCTGTCGAGAGTATATATTAAACCTGAGAACGTGACTCTGAACGTAGTATCGTTTAGCTTTACACGTTTTAATGGATTTAAAGACTCAGATTGATCACTATCGTGAGAAAGTGTAAAAGGATGTCCATCCCTATACCCGATTGTCCTATTCTTAATGCTCCTTGTTATTCAATAGTGAGGCCATGTTGGAATGGCTCACTACGTGTTTCCTGGATCACTGTTTCACCACGTAATCCATTATGACTTGCTAACGCGTAGGATGCCCATCTCATCTTGTAACTTCCCGAGGCGCGGTTGTATCCATTGTAACGAGTGCGCAACGCCTTACGACACCACATCGTCTCAGAGTCACAACCTAAGCTTCTGCTAACAGGAACCCTAACCCTCTGACAGTGTTCCCCCTTGGAAGCTGCCAGGTCGTAACAGCTTGTTGCTCGTCGTGCGGCTTCCGATTCAGCTAGTAGTCCCGGATGCGTAGGATAAGGTATAAAGCGAAGTTTATATAATGTAGTTAGTTTCTTTTAGTGTTAACGATTTACTTTATTCTTATTCTAACCCTCTCTTCGTAGATATATCCGATATTATATAATAATCTTAATTCCCTAAGTATATACCTATTAGAGGAGTATACTCTGCCGATATATTATAGAGCTTTAAGTCTTTATAATTATAGAGTAAATTAAAGGACATCCATTAATTAGAAACGCGCTTGAGATTAGTATAGAGAATACTATCGTCGGTGTTTTCTTTAGTAATTCGTTAATGTCTTCGTAGAACTTCGAAAGCTCTCTTTTATATGAGGAGGCTCGTTTATATAAGTAATAGCGAAGTCGCTGCCTGCCCCGCCGGGTTTGGCGGCGCGCCCAAACGGGCATCGCGCCACGTCGGCGGCGCTGGGCCTGTGGCCATCCCGCTCCCGCGCACGGGCCCCGCCCCTCCTCTTCCATAAGTAGGCGTCCTCCCGCCGCGACGTCGTCGCTCGTACTCTATACTTTTTGACCTCCTCCTCGCCGTCGTGCCGTCCTGGCTCCCCAGCTCGCCTGCCTCGTTTTCGACGGCTCCGCCCCTGCCCCTTCATTTCCGCTATCATGCTGCTGCCTGCTTAGCCCGGCTGGACGCCCGGCCTCCCCGAAATGGCCGCATCCTCGAAGCAGGACCTCGATCGCCAACTCGACCATTGTCCCTGCCGCGTTCCCGGCCGCTCGTCTCAGCTCTGGCGATCCTTGACTGTGGTCCACCCGCCTAACTGGTCTCGCACGCCCAAAGCCCAGTGAGCGTTCCCAGTGCTCGCGCTGAGCAAGCCGCCCCGGCTGACGTCTCCTGCCGCCTGCCCTTGCAACGAGCTTGAGGCTAGTTTCCTGCATGGCAGCGTCTCGGGCAATCCCCTTCCCAATTCGACACCCCTAACCCCTCACTCGGCACCATCGCCTACGCCGACACCTTGCGATTGGACGACTCGGTTCCATACTTCGCTTTTTCGCTGCCACTCTTCTTCGCCTGGGCGTTTCGTGCGACACATAGTGCAAGACACCCTAGCAGGACTTGGCCGCCCGCCCCCGCTTCGTGTAGAACAAGAAGCCGAATACGATCGATAGCTTCGTCACGGAAGGACGGCGCATCGCGGCGCATTTTGCTTCTTGGCCCCAACCTGTGAGGCCTCCAGGCCTTGTACTAGAGCGCCACCGGGTCAGACCAACGGGATGGACCCCCTGCGATCAGGTTTCGCTTGGAGATCTGACTAGTTCATTTCAGTTCCTCCTCGGACGAAGGGAACGCAGTTGGTAGGCAATGACTCGGTTCTTGGAAAGCGGCGAGTCCGAGAGTCGTACGATGTCAACCGATGCGATTGGAGGACGGCCGAGGACGCGATGCTTTACGACGATCCGCTACAGAAACACCATCGAGGGAGGTGATGCAATTATCAGGCGGGTCGATCGTCGTAGGGCCTGGGGCAAATTCGTTCGTGCTAAGCATTTATCCGATATTGCCTACCAGCAAGTCCTGACGTTTGCTGACATGACTCTGGCAAGGACTTATTCGGGATCATCAGCGAAACTAGGGATTGTCTATAAAGCCCGGGACGTTCTCCTAGACCCCTCTTTGACTTCCTAACTTCTTCACCGTACTCTTTCCTCACTCGCCAGAAATCTATCAAGCCGGACTGGCATATTCAAACTTCGCAGCCATGCAAGTCAGTCTTGATCGCATAGAATTCTACGAGCCCGACCCCAAAGCGCCGAACCTGCCGAGACTATCAACTTTAGCCATTCCCAGAAACGAGGTTCTCTCCGCACCCGATGAGCGTGCCGAGCAGCCGAGGCTATGCGGCAAAGACCCGACCTGGGAAGGTGTCATTGTAATATCAGACAACGACGGCAGCGACGGCGAGAGCAGCAGCGATGGAGACGCCCGAAGCAGCACTTCTAGGCCTAGGCCCGAGAAGCAGGCCTCACTTCCTAATGGATGCGTTAGCCCGCGAACGATCTCGAAATTCCCCGTCGGCCCGATCTTCGACCGAGTTAACCATCTCCTTGTCGACGCCAATTTGCAACCTGCCGAAAAGCTAAGAGCCGATGCAGCGTCGTCATACGATCGAGGCTTCCCTCTGATGCAATGCACTTTACAAACCCCGTCGAGTTCCCCTCAGCAAACCCTCTTCCCCGCTCCCGGTGCCCCTGCATTCGAAGACGACACCAACATGCAACGGACCCAAAGCCCCTCGATGCCGCTCTCAGGCACTGCTTACGACACGCTCCACCTCTTGTCGCGCCACGCCGGCAGTCTACCACATTCTTCCGGCAACACATCTCGGGGCAGCTCAGTCGAGCCAGATATCGAAGCTCAGGAACGGTGGCTTCTGCCTTCGCCCTCGGACAGACAGGTTTTGGACCAGATCATCGATGGCACCGCTGACAAGGGAGGTCCGTGTCATGCGACAGCAGTCGACACAAATGAAGGCATGCCAGCTTTAGCCTCGTCTCTGCCTGTCTCCTCCCTTGTGTCCCACTTATCCCCATCGATGTGCGTGGGGTTACAGTTAGTCCAACCCAACTCGCAGGACACGAGACGCGCTCAAGAAGATACCATCTCCCCCTGCACGACTGGCAACACTTTCTACGACTTGGAAGACTCTGTGACGTCCACCGGGCCATCGCCATGTGGCACGTCACCTGTATCCACGCCCACCACCATACCGCGGCTGCAGGCGCGAACGCACGATCCCATTTCGCCGCTCAGACTCAGACGAACCCGAAGTGCACGCCCTACCCATAGCACCCCTCAGCGATACAGCGCACGTCTGCGCGCTATATCCCGCAACGCACTAGGTGCCCGTTTCCAACACAAAGCAAACCATGATTCCGACTCCAATGACGGTTCATCGTCTGAAGACGGAAGCGACAACGACACAAGCTATACAACGAGGTCGATCAACTGCATAGAAGAAAGGAGCAACGACGGCCTAGACGGAGATGTTATGCCGGCACCAAAACGTCGCAAGTCATCATCTCCACAGGTCGTTGCGGCTCAACGTCGAACCTTGCGACAAGCCTCGAGGTTGTCAGCGGCCGGTGCCAACACTTGTGCCACGGGAAATGCCCGAACTCGTGGTATCGCTACCCCATCATCATCCTCTCATCAATCGTCCGACCGAGACTCTGTCACGGACCGGTCTGTCGCCCGGGTTGAGGAGTGGCCATTGCAGGACGTCGCTCTGAAGCGTGTGACAGTGAACGGCGTGGCAACATTCCAGCTCCAGTTCTCATGGGACCGGCGTGCGGATCATCGCCGGGATCACCGCATTACAGAGACACGAGACCCTTGGTGTTCAGCTAGGAAACGACACAAGAAGAAGCATGCCTCAAGTTCGGGCAGACCATTCACGAAGGATGAAGACCATTGTCTGATGAGGCTTAAGGAGGAGGATGAACGGTTGTCTTGGACAAAGATTCATGAACTGTTCACGAAGTCCTACCCCGGCCGCACGAAGGGGTCCCTCCAGGTGCACTACTGTACCAAACTCAAAGGAAAGTCTGATAGCCTGATAATGTTGAATTGATGTGTTTGTACGGTATATTACCTACATATGTATGCCTTCCCCTAGGTGAAAGGTTGTCGTACAATTTGAGCTGGGCTAACATGCTTGCCTCTATCCAGGAAAGGTTGTCGTACAATTGTCGAGTATGCTTGCCGGGCAATGCTTTGTCGACTTCCTTGGAGAGCTTTCCAACGCTGTCGGGCAGTCGCCTCTCTACGCGTAGTTGACGCCTCGCCGTATTGAGGGTATTTCTGCTGAACGACGCATAGGGACCTCCGCAGGGGACGCATTTGAGGATGGCCTCATCGCAAGTGCTGTGGTGGTGACCTTCTCTGGCGCATCCCCCGCAAACTTAGGGCCGGCTGCACTGGTAGGCTCTGTGGCCGGTCCCGACCTGCTGGTAGTTGTAGTACTGGTCAGGGCGGACTCGGTGTTCCCAGACTTCGGTCCGTCCAGACTCTCCCCCGGCGTACATGAATCTGTCCGTTAACAGCTTCTCCGTATCTAACGCCTTAGTGAGGTAAACAGCCATAGAGCCGTATTCTTTTGGAGGACCGTTGATGCTGAGCTAGCTTATTTTCGTAATCTGAACGTTGTTTTCTTAGCCGATCTATTTAGCGATATCGATGCGGATTTTGTCTTTCTCGTCTAGGACTACCGTACGCTTTACATAGTTGACTTTAACGCGGTAGAGGTCGTCTCGTAGCATTCTAGCTTCTCGGGGTAACTTGGATTCTACTATGCACTTAACTAGCTTAAGTTCCTCCTCGTTTCTGCAGGCGATTCTGATTCGGGACTTCTTAGAGTCTTTAGTCACGGCGAGGCACCGCCAGTTATCCTAACCTTACTCTGCCCTAACCTTGTCTTCCGTGAGGATACGAACAGCGCCCAGTATGAGCTGTTCATCTTGTTCGTTCTCGATTCTCGATAAGTCGATCGTGCAGAAGAGCGTGTCTGCTTGGGTCGGTGGTGCTACCGTGGTAGACGGCCTCGCATTGCTGGTCGGTGACATTCGGGCGACGTCTGTATACGAAGCTTCGGCTCTGCGCTGCTCTGCTGCCGTTGCTGTGCTTGCTACGATGCTTTTACGTAAAGCCTGGACCTCGGTCGTAGTCGCATGTTGGGCTTCCTTTAGCTCGTTGACTTGGTTTTGGAGCTCTTCAATTCGTGCTGCCTGCGCCTGAGACTCTCCTAGGACTTGTTCGAGGATGGATGTCTGTCGTTCCAGCTGTTTCTGTATATCGCGTAGTAACGCCCTTCCGTCTAGCTGCCCCCCGTTGGTCCTGGAAATTGGTCGTCGCACCGTCGATTTAGTACTGCGCCCTTTGGTTCTTCGCTTCGTGACTTCCGTATTATCGGTCGCATTGTCGGTTGCTTGATTGTCGATAGCTTTATCTTCGATGGCTTCGTTGTCGGTGGCTCGATTGCCGATGGCTTTGTTGCTCGGCTTGGGCCTCGGTCGAAGTTGTCGCCTCTCACCACCATCCCTCTCTTCCTCATCCGACGCGATATTGATCGTGTCGCGTTCGGTCACTATGGCTGAAGGTGGGGCGCTACGTGGAGTGGGATCCACTAGTTCGCGTCGCGCCGTCCCGCGTTAAGACCAACCCACCCACGATCAATCTGATACCGTATTTCAACGAAATAGTGAATGCTTTAAATCTTGGAGTCTCTCTGGAGCTCTTCTTTGATCGCCCTTGTTCGGTCCCGGGTGGTTCCGTGATAGTATAGCTAGTACTGTACAGTAGCGGCCGATTTGAGCGTCCGCCTAGGTAAATATTAAAACATCTTTAAGCCCAAGAAGTAGGGTCTCACAGTGTGATGTATGAAAGGTGTATCACTGGAACAAACGCCGGTCTAGATTAAGGCCATCCGTGTAGGGCCACGACCATCTGGAACACAAAGGACGTGGATAACCAATTGCTATGATGACAGTGATGACAGAATAAGTCAGATAAATACAAGCCGGAATAAAACGGTAGCATAAAGGTAACCATGGCAAACAGATAGCCGTTTCAGCGAAGAAGACAGTTCACGGGTCGTCTACTGACTGTAACCAAGGTAATGCTGTATGCGTTCAGCGATTCAAGACGGATAGTCATTCGACATGAATCCTCCCACGCACAGCCTCCACCTAGGCCAGTATCTCAACCGCTTTCTTAACCGCTTTCTTAACCTGGCCGTTGGCTTGATACGCTATGGCGAGCGCGTGTTGCGATGCTAGTCGAGATGGGTGGTCCCCTGCTAGCGTACTCTTACGTATCGTCACTATATGCTCTAGTATGTTAACCGATTCCGTGGTTCGTCCTTCTCCCCTAAGGCATCGTCCTGCCTAGAAGCCTAATTCGTACTCCTCGTGTCCCTAGTCTCCCCTTCGCACTGCTATGTGGATCGCCCTTAGCATATGCGGTATATATCGACGCTAGATCTCACGCTTCTCCTACTTATCAGACCTAGAGATAGTCGCCAAGTGCGCTATAGCTGCTCGCCGCACCTCTTCAGAGTTGTCTTATATCTGCATTTAGCTCCGCGTTGCCAGGTACACTAGGCTATGTATATCGAATACTGGTCCGTCTACTGGTTCGTCCTCTCGCTCTTGTAAGAAAGTATACCCCCTGAGAGTTCTAAGCGTATAAATAAGATATTCCTTTGTGTGTAGCGGAGGTAATATCGGCTGTGGTATCGCCCGCGGTTCTACCTGCGATATGAATAATAAAAGCTCCGCCGCTGGCTTATCGATTCGGCGAATCTCCTCGAAAGAAATGAGCTATATTATGGCTATAGTATGCCGAGACTCCCGATATCGCGTCTAGCGGTTAGGGAATTCCCGGCTTAATAGACTGATGGCCTCTTGGTCTGTATCACGTAGGAGCGAAAGATACTTTGAGATGGGTATCCTGTTCCTCTTGATATAGGCCGCCGCCTGCGAAATAGCTATCGGGAGATAGGCGAGGTCTAGTGCCCCTACGGCCGCATTATCTATGGTTACATCCTTCGATAGCAGCTTCTGCAGAAACTCTCTGGCCTCCTGATCGTCTATCTCACTCACGTGGATGAAGTCGTCGTCCACGATCGCCCGCGCTACGTCTGTCGATCGTGTCGTTGTCGACGATAACAAGCCAGTGGCAAGACTGAGCTAAACACAGATGTCGTTGCACCAGCTCTTTCGGGTCCTCCTAGCTCGACCCTTCGAGGCCAAGGTCCCTGATTATCTCCGTGCACGCCTGCTCGAAGCCTGCCATGCTGAGTGCTGGTAGCCAGAGGACCGACCAGCTCGGTTTGGTCTCCTTGACCCAGTACGCCATTTGCAGCGCCACCTGCGTCTTCCCTAGGTTTGAAACCACAGCCTAATTGTGCGTTCGTCGGCCTGTCGCCCGCATCCGCCATTTTCTGCTCGCATTTACTTAAATCGACTCTGATCGACCAGCCGCATCCACTCCCCACCACAAAGTCGACCACACCAGCCTGTTATCCCGCAGAACGTACGCCCCAGAATAGATCTGCCCGGGCGGTAAGTCGTGTTGCGCAACTATTGGTGGGCGCTCGCTTGGCATACAGTCGTCACGACTGGTCGTTGGTCAACGCGGGCGCCTGCGGTCGCTGAGCCACCCAACACAAATAGTGTGCACCGCGACGATTGCCCTTAATACTCAGCACCAGCCCGACCAGGCTACAGTTTTCGACTAGGAACCTCTGATTTTAGTCTGCCACCCAACCTATACATTCGGCAAACCAGCTCTGCACCCTCTGGCATGCCACCCTGAGAGCCTATGTATTCCTGACGCGACGCGAACAGATTCGTGGCACCCAAAACGGCACAAACCTCTTCTCTCTGGTCCGTGGAGGAACAGAAAACTGCTTTTCCCCTCTACTGCCGCCATCTACAGCCGAAACGCTTCCCACCCGCCGAGAATCGACCGCACGATCACGCACATCAACACTTACCATCCACGATTGAACGCCTACTCCATACTATACCCGTCATGTCAGATGAACAATGCAATGCGGATGATTACACAGTGGGTTGGGTGTGCGCACTTCCGTTGGAGATGGCCGCCGCCAAGGGAATGCTCGACGAGACCCACCCAAACCTATCCGAGCAGGCGCCGGCTGACCATAACATCTATCTCCTTGGCCGGGTTCAGGGACACAACGTTGTCATCGCCTGCCTGCCCGCCGGGGTTTTCGGAACGACGCCTGCGGCCACAGTCGCTAAAGACATGCTGCGTACCTTCAAGTCGCTCCGCTTCGGCTTGATGGTGGGAATCGGTGGTGGTGCTCCATCGTCACGCCATGACATTCGGCTGGGCGACATCGTCGTCAGCCAGCCGTCTGGGACGACTGGAGGTGTGGTGCAGTACGACCGAGGGATGGATGGGCGGGAAGGCCACTTTGAACGGACTGGATCGCTCAACACGCCGCCTAAGATCTTGTTGAACGCCTTGGGTCGTCTCCAGGCCGACCATCTTACAGTAGACAGCCGCGTCCCCGAGTTCCTGTCCGAGAGCCTCCAGAAATATCCGAAAATGAAAAAGGCATTCAGTTTCCAAGGCGAGTCGAACGACTGTCTGTTCCAGGCAGAATACGAGCATGCCAGCGATGATTCTGGGTGCGAACAATGCGATGGTACGAGGGCCGTTCAACGGGACGCCAGGGATGACACCGATACGGTGGTCCACTACGGCACCATCGCCTCAGGCAACCTAGTGATCAAAAATGCAAGCACACGAGACCGGCTGAGTAGGGATTTCGGGGTTCTTTGCTTCGAGATGGAGGCGGCCGGGCTGATGCAGGACTTCCCGTGTCTCGTAATCCGCGGCATCTGCGACTATGCCGATACGCACAAGAACAAGGCGTGGCAGGGTTATGCAGCGGCGGCGGCGGCAGCGTTCGCAAAGGAGCTCCTTTCGGTCATCCCCCCCGAACGTGTTCTCCTAGAGAGGGCCATCCCTCAGCTAGTCTCAGGTGAGTCCAGGTGATTCCGGGAGAACACAGTGGATGGGTGTCGTTCGTGGTGTCGACAGATCAGTCCAATCATAATACACTGAATTTGCTGATCGGTCGAAATAGACCCCGTGCTCCAAGTCCTTGTGAATAACACGAACGAGGCCATTTCTCAGCATACGCGCAAACAAGATGTCCGATATGAGAATAAGAAGCAGGTCAAGTGCCACCGCACTTTCAAAACCTCCAAGTACGAAGACTTCAAGAACATCAACCCTGATCGGGCTCTAGGCACGTGCAAATGGGTATTAGAGCATCCAAAGTACGTGCAGTGGCAACACAATGCCTGCGACGACCTCCTCTGGATCTCCGCCGACCCTGGTTGCGGCAAATCCGTACTGGCGAGGTCTCTTATTGACAACGAGCTTCGGAGCACAAGCGATCACACGGTGTGTCACTTCTTCTTCAAAGACAACGAGGAACAAGACAGCCTCGCAACGGCTCTGTGCGCTATCCTTCACCAACTCTTTAGTAGCCAGCCACAGCTCCTGCGGCACGCGGCCAGTGCCTTCGAGAAGAATGGAGCGAAGCTACAGAATGAGGTGGACGAACTGTGGCGCATCCTGTTAATGGCCGCTACGGATGAGTCTGCGAATGCTGTGACTTGCGTTCTGGACGCGTTGGACGAATGCTACGAAGACGGTCGACTAAAGCTCATTCGGCTGGTGACGGACTTTCATATCAGCCGCTCCCCATTATCAGGAAGGACGTCACAATTAAGATTCCTTATTACGAGTCGCGTATACTATAATATTAAGTTCGGTTTTAGTTATATTCCCCGGGACCTGCCTTCGATTCGGCTAGCTAGCGAGGAGAATAACGCTAATATTAGCGAAGAGATTAATCTAGTTATCCGATAGAAAATATAGACGGCTACTAATAACTTTCTCCTAGAATAAGATCTACGTAATATACTATAAGAGAAGCTACTATTAACGCTATACTAGACGTACCTTTAGCTATATCTCGTCTAGGTAGAGCTTAAATAGAGTAATAAACGGACTAAGATTTCGTTACTTAGAAAGATCGATACGCTTCTATTAAAGGTAGAGGACGTATACGAGAAGATTCTAAGTAGATATAGTTATAGTTAGGAAGAGGAAGTCGAAATCTTACTTTATATTATTATAGGCGCTCGACGGCCGCTCTCGCTAAAGGAGATAGATATAGCGTTTTAATTAGCTATAGACTTAAGAGGTACTTTATAATACGAGGAACTTAATCTTAATAGTAAGTATCTAAAAACGCGTATTCGGGCGCTTTACGGTCTCTTCGTTTTTATTAGGGATACCTAGGTCTACTTAATCCACTAAACGGCGAAGGAGTTCTTTATAAGAAAGGGGCCCCGTAAATAACGGACTATCGATCGCTAGAAATATACTTTTTATAAGCTAGATTCCTATACAGTTATAATAAAGATCTACGTTTAATACCTTCTCTTTTCCGATATTTAAGATAAAGGTTAGCGGGAATACGAGTAGGGATTAAGACGTATAGCTAATTTCGGGGACTTCCCCTTATTAGACTATACTTTAGTAAACTAGCTAGCGTATTTAAAGGCTATAGACTCCTTAGACGATAGGTTACTAAACCGTATATTAAAGCTATATAATACTTAATTAAAAATATTTAAGTCCTAGGTATTAATATTCTAGACGGCTAACTATCGTTACGATAGTCGATATCGTATTAAACTAGGGTATCTCGTAGCGCTAAACGGATATAATAATATATTAGCGGAGCTAATATTAATATATATAATAATAATCGACGAAGTAGATAGTAATAGTAGGACGATACTAACTTAGGTAGCTTAAAATAGCTACGTCGATATTATCTAACTATTCTTAGATAAGGGGGCGGACGTTAATATATAGGGTCTCTAGTATAATAGCGGCCTATATAGGCCCTTATATAAGGGTAGCGAATACGGTAACGCTCTATATACTACCTTATACGAAGGTTATATAGAGATTATCTAGCTACTCTTAAATAAGGGGGCGGACGTTAACGTATAAAGCGGTAAATATAGTAACGCTCTATAGGCCGCCTTAATTAGAGGTAACGTTAAGATTACCTAGCTACTCTTAGATAATAGAGCGAACGTTAATACGTAGAGCGGTGAGTACGGTAATACTATATAGGCCGCCTTATACGAAGGTTATATAGAGATTATCTAGCTACTCTTAAATAAGGGGGCGGACGCTAACGCATAGGGCGGTAAGTATAATAATACTCTATAGGCCGCTTTATACGAAGGTAAAGTCGAGATTATCCAGCTACTCTTAGATAAGGGGGCGAACGTTAATACGTAGGGCGGCGAGTATAGTAACGCTATATAGGCTACCTTAATTAGAGGTAATATTAAGATTACCTAGCTACTCTTAGATAAGGGGGTAGACGCTAATACGTAGAGCGGCGAGTATAGTAATACTCTATATACTACCTTAATTAGAGGTAACGTCGAGATTACCTAGCTACTCTTAGATAAAGGGGCAGACGCTAATACGTAGGGCAGTAAGTATAGTAATACTCTATATACCGCCTTAATTAGAGGTAATATCGAGATTACCTAGCTACTCTTAGATAAGGGGGTAGACGCTAACGTATAGGGCGGTAAGTATAGTAATACTCTATATACCGCCTTAATTAGAAGTAATATCGAGATTATCTAGCTACTCTTAGATAAGGGGGCGAACGTTAATATATAGGGCGGCGAGTACGGTAATACTATATAGGCCGCCTTATACGAAGGTAAAATCGAGATTATCTAGTTACTCTTAGATAATAGGGTAAACGTTAATATATAGGGTAGCGAGTATAGTAACGCTATATAGGCCGCCTTATACGAAGGTTACGTAGAGATTATCTAGCTACTCTTAAATAAGGGGGCGGACGTTAACGTATAGGGCGGTAAATATAGTAATACTCTATATACCGCCTTAATTAGAGGTAACGTCGAGATTATCTAGCTACTCTTAGATAAGGGGGCGAACGTTAATATATAGAGTAGCGAGTATAGTAACGCTATATAGGCCGCCTTATACGAAGGTAAAGTCGAGATTATCTAGCTACTCTTAGATAAGGGGGTAGATACTAACGTATAGGGTAGCGAGTATAGTAACGCTCTATATACTACTTTATACGAAGGTTACGTAGAGATTATCTAGCTACTCTTAAATAAAGGGGCGGACGTTACTGCGTAGAGTAGTAAATATAGTAATACTCTATATACCGCCTTAATTAGAGGTAACGTCGAGATTACCTAGCTACTCTTAGATAAGGGGTAGACGTTAATATATAGAGCAGTAAGTATAGTAACGCTCTATAGGCCGCCTTAATTAGAGGTAACGTCGAGATTATCTAGCTACTCTTAGATAAGGGGGCAGACGTCTAGCGTCTCGATTCATTAGGCCGTATACTACTCTTCTTAGCCGCGAAGTACGGGTATATTAATATAGTTCGCGTTTTACTCGTAGATCCTAATATTAATAAGATAGTAGAGGATTAATATAATTTAATACTACTCTCTACTACGATACGAAATAGCTACGCTAATATTACTATTATATTATTATCGAATAATAATAGTACGCTAAACGATTAAGATTCTTTTAATTATAGTCTAATATAGTAAACGTATTATAACGACTACGCCGACGTTCTTCTAGTTTTACTTCGTTATATAGTAGAGAAAGATATATTTATAGATAGAGATAATCCTCCTATAATTATAGAATAGACCCTATTTAATACCCAGCAAGTATAATATAATATCTATACGCTTACTATATCTCGTAGAACGGGCCTTTCTTATAAGACGTATTATAGCGGAGGATTCTATATATATAAAGATTACGTTATACTAGGGTTCCGGTACTATAAATCGTCCTATTCTTTAGTAGCTCGATAGTAGTATTTAGTTAATAAGGGACTACTACGGTAACGTTAAACGAGGCGAAAATAGTATTTTAAGTGGCTAGAGGATAAGGATTATCGAGGTAGCTCGCCCGTTAATATAGTATCTATCTAACTTATTCTATTATCACTATCATTATAGCAATTAGTCATCTACGTCCTTTATATTCCAGATAGTCGTAGCCCTATACGGATAGCCTTAATCTAGACCGGCGTTTATTCCAGTAATACACCTTTCATATATCACACTATAAGACCCTACTTCTTAGGCTTAAAGATGTGTTAATATTTGCCTAGGCGGACGCTCAAATCACCCGCTACTGTACACGCAAAAAAGACTAGTTCAGAGTCTTAATATCGCGCTCCGTTAACGCCTCCACTACCGGTATCACCGACAGAATGAGCTTTATTGATTATGTCCGGGTCACCGTCCTACGTCATTCCTAATGCACCTTGCCATGCCTTTCCAAGATGCGGCCGATCGCTCGCCTTCTAATTGCTCGGACTTGAGGTTTTACCCCTGCATCTGTAAATGGCCACTGTCTCGTTTCCATAATTCACCATTGTCTGCTTCGCGATTGAACATCTTGCCATAAAACCAAGGATACTTCGCTTAGCAGGCGATGAACTCCGCGAGAGATTTCGCCAATATGTTTACCTATCATTCCAGGTCCTAAATTGGGCCTCAAGGTCGTCATCGGGCCCGCACCATGCCAGCAACGTATTCAGCTCTTATCTGATTCATAAGCACACACGCGGTCCTTCTGGTCAGGTCATCCGGGAGCCGAGCCTCAGGAAGTTGTGAAGGCGTTCCAGTTGTGTGCTGGACGTGCATACAGTACTACATGTGGTCAATGGCCAATAAATGATGCAGGATTTGTCTGCTTGTATGCAACTGGGCCCAACTCTGGTCTTTGGCGGTTGATATTCTACCCCGTCCGGCGGCCTGCGTCGGCCGTCCAAGTCCTGACGGATTATTTGGGTTACATTGCATAGTTGCGGACACATTCGGAGACGATATGAATGGCATGACTCTGGACAGCATGCCGTCAGCCTCGCGACGGGATATAAAGCTGTTGCCTGGCTCTCGACTTTGGGTTGCTCTGAACGTAGATCTTTCCCCAACGACCAACGCACTTGCGTCAGAGCCTTTGCCCCTTCTACTGGGTCAAACTACAAGTGCGTGCAGCGCTGTCCACTTGAATGTTGAGTATCTGCTCACTACTTTGGACTAGATCCAATTGTTCCGAAATCACATAGCCGCACTTTAACACCAATCCAGACGCTGTGAAGGAGCTCAGAAGCGTGAATTGTTGACTTCATCGTTACCCACTCCTTTACCAACGGCTCTCTCTCTCTTGCATCTTGATTCGTTCACCGGCGACGGGACTAAGCCTTCTTCAAATTTGAGTTTGATTGAAGTGCCAGAAGCGCCATATAACTTGGAGCCTCCTTCATGAAGGGCATTCTTTTTGGGATGTGGCCAAGCAAAATTGGAGTTGTCAGAAGCTGCCGTTGTATGGCAAGTAAACACTGCACATTGACCAGTCGAAATGGATGAAGGATATTCTAGACCTGTAGAGAAACAAGCCAGTCCCATCTACCCGACGCATAGCCAATATCTTGGTTGGAAACAGATTCGTTTCGTTTCGCGGCCTTTCTTCTAGCTTTTCCACG
Organism: Verticillium nonalfalfae; assembly: GCF_003724135.2. Taxonomy (NCBI): domain Eukaryota; kingdom Fungi; phylum Ascomycota; class Sordariomycetes; order Glomerellales; family Plectosphaerellaceae; genus Verticillium; species Verticillium nonalfalfae. The sequence continues at coordinate 20,919 of NW_021167418.1, read as the reverse complement.
ACGAACCTCCCTTGTGGCAGGGGTGAAAGAACACCAGCTACCGCTCTACCAGATGATGGCGATAGCAAAGTGTCTATTTCAAGAGGCAATATAGTCAAGCCCCTTGCCAGATAACCCTCAGAGGCAAGCTTGATACCTAATTTGTCCGGGGCTGATTACTTTGAATACAGCTACAGTGCTATCTAGCGGTGACGTAAGATCTCCTCTGTTCTTAACCACCGATCTCGATCAAACGTGTCTCGATGACGGTCTTTCTTTCTCATCTCAATCGCGTGATCCAATGGTGTCAGCCCGAGACTATCGCGAGAGCCTCTTGATAGACCCATGTCATTGTAAAGAAATTCCAAGGCGTCCTCGGTAAGAGAACCTGCCATCGCTGCGTGATGCAAAACCGTGCGGCCTGTGGCATCTTTCATGTGGAGATCGACGCCAGAGCTCGCCAAAACGGAGAGGAGTTCTTCATCAAGTCGAAAGGATTTGGCAGATAGATGGCCCAGTGTAAACCCCGCCTTAGGACTCTTGAACGAAGCGTCAGCGCCTCGTTCAAAGAGAAGTCGCACTACTTGCGCCTTTCCTAATGGGAAGGAGGATTTGGCTAGGTATACCGCTAGCGGTGAGTAACCACGGTCGTCAAGGTCGTTGATGCCAACGCTGCTCGACAAGAGAGACCGAACAGCGTCTATGCTAACGCCATCGTGCCTACCAAGTAGATGATGTAGTGCATTTCGATCATGCCTATCTCTCGCAGTCGCAAGTATCATGGAACTTCCATCCGTGACAAAGTCAAGCAGAAGTTGGATGGTTTCCCCGTCTCCACTCCGCGCTGCGCAGTGGAGCGTGTTGAGACCCCCTTCGTCCAGGTCCATTACACTTGCGCCATGTTTGATCAGAGCCGTAATAGACGTCACATCTCTCGCCAAACAGGCCAGATGCAATGGCGTCCGACCCTTCGAATCACGTTGGGACATTTTGACATTTTTCTCAAGCAGCCTCTCGAGGATAGATTGAGACCCCCTATTCCCATAAGGAACGCAGTGCAGGAGAGTCGCGCCATGTGTATCTCTGGTATTTACGTCGATATCCGGGTGGTTGAGGAGGGCATCGATAATGTCGACCCTGTCCTTGTTGATGATTCTCATTATCTTAGAGTATTCTTCCTCGTCATCAGTGCCATGATCTATCAAATCAAGCAAAACTTCGATTCTTAAGTCTGGATTATTCCAATCGTCTCGTTTGCCAAATGGCCGTTTCCAATCGTGGATGTCTTGCCTGACTGCGAGATGCAGAGGCGTTTCGCCACACTCGGAGACCGCATTTGGGTTGGCACCGTGGTCGAGGAAATATCTTGTCATCTGAGCACTCCCTGTCAAGGCCGCATAGTGCAAAGCTGTGAGCCCTTGCGGAGCGTTGAACCCACCCTGGCAGCAACATAGATTGCTATTTGGTGCATAGGTGAGCTTGCCATCTTGGCATGTTGCCAGCCAGATCCTCCTTTTCACTAGACTGTCGACTGATACTCCAGCATCGAGCAAGACCTGCGCAATTTCTCCGTTTGCTTTTGCGACAGTGTAGTGAATGGGGGTCATGTTGTTGATGTCCGTGGTCAAATTCGACAGTTTGGTCGCTTCATAGCTTAGGAGGAGCTGAACACATTTTTTCCAGCCGTGAATAACAGCATGATGCAATGGAGTCTTCCAATCGGCGTCGCGGACATTCGTGTCGACGCGTCGTTCTAACAGCCATTCTGCGATGAGCTCTTGCTGGTTCTTCACCGCCCAGAGCAGACAACTACTTGGAACCTTTGACCCAGATGACAAAAAAGTAGAAATAAGCGGTTGTACGTCAGATGAGGCGGAGCGAGCGTGGAGGACCCAATTTTGTGCCGCGTATTCGAAGAACGGGTCCAACAGCTGCTGGTCTCGTACGTCTTGACCTGTCGGACAGAATCCGTTCCTAAAGCTGCCAAATGAAAGATAGGTAAGGCAGGCTTTAGCGATGTCGGTCTCCGCATTTGGAAGAATCCGCTGGAAGTACTCTTGCGCTGTGCGATGAACTAATCGGATGATGCCGCTCTCTTCATCGGTTTCAACCATTCCAACACAGACCGAGACCATGTCCGAGACAGATGGGATACCCTCTTCTTCAAGTTCAGAGTCACCCTCTTGTATAGCCAGTGCATGTTGGATTTCCGACGTTGTGAGTTGTCTTTTTGCACACGTGATCCATGAGAGAACCTTCTTCGCAAGGTCCTGTGACTCGGTATCAGATTCAGTGATTCGCACCCAAGCTTCTTCGTAGACTTGATTGTACGCCTCTAGTCCAGTCAGGAGACTTTTTAATGCGCCTTTTATACTTCGAGTTGTTTTCTTTTTGCTGACGGATTCGAAATGAAGGTGCGCAAGGAGGAACCTAGCAAATGTTCAATCATGCGGCCTGTTAGGAGGGTACTGAAACGCTTACATTCCATCAGAAACCTCCGTGATCCCATTTCTTATCTCCTCACGACATTTTTCTAGCGATGTCCGTCTGGATTGCAGTATTCGGCCGTCTAAATACCTGCGCACATCCTCGTCATTGGCCCGAATTTCCAATCTTGTGCTGGCACTGAATCTTTCAGTAATTTCTGGGATACACCTGGAAGTTGCGAAAATGTTTGCTCCGCATTCGGCCTGGAGATTGAAAAGCTCGGTTAAGAATCTCGCGCGACAGCCGTCGTTTTGTTGGCATTCGTCAAGTGCATCAACAATGATGAAAGTTCTCGAGTAAGAATCTGCAACACGACGGAGGGTTCTCGAGATTTCATCAAATGACGGCCGCGTCCGCTTACGCCAGTGTTCATCGTGGAGAAACTTCACACACTCCGGCAATGATGACCGGCGTTGCGTCAGCTGCTTTAGGAGACTCATGAGGAGTTCTCCAACCTTTTGCTCCTGTTGCCGCTGGAAGTCGCAATAAATATATGCAATGCCAACATGCTCATTGCTCGTGTATCGTGTGCAAAGGTCGTCAACCACGATCGATGTGATAATCGTCTTCCCGGCTCCAGGGATTCCCGGACAGAATAGAGTCTGGTCCGCAGTCTCGCTCCATTCCCTATATTCCATCGAGCTCAGAAGCCACTGTCCAGTGCCTCCTTGCCTCCTTGCAATGAAATCGCTCTGCTTAGGGCCATAATCAATCATAGTGAGCCAATCGATGATGGCCTTGCACTCCTTGTCTGCATGCCAACCCTGCTGTTCTCTTCTTGCCTCTCTGACTTCCTTGTGGATGCTTACACCGATTGCAAGGGCATCCATATCCATCAATGTGTTCAAGGTTTGACTGTCGATGAAGGTTTTGGACCGCTTCTTTAGTCTTCTTCGCTAGGAATGCTCCTTTCATCCTTTTCCAGCCAATTCGATGACCCTGGACTCGCTTCTGCAAGTCCTCGAGGAGGATCTCTAGCTCTTTCTTGCATGCTGATACCAGCATGCTGGTGTCTGTGACCGGCACGGTATCTCCAAGCTGCGAAAGGAGCGTGGAATGCCGACCGTGGAAGACATCCTTAAAGTCATCGTTGAGAAGCATATTCATATTCGTCTCGGAAAGCACCGTTTTCAGAGCCCCAACCGCGACCAGGAGGGACTTGGTATCAGCTGGGGCGTGTTTCCAGTCCAGCCCGAAATTGGCGACGGTCGAGATGATCTGGCCGGCCACGACAACAACACCGATAATTCCGAAAGGGTCAAGCATTTCAAAATGAGCTGAGAATGTTGCGAAGATCTTGCAAGAGTATCAAATGAATGCGCCGAAGAAGTGGGGGAGGTTCGAAGACGGACGGCCAGGCAGCAGCTCGGACTAGTCTTCCCGCTGCTCCAGAGTACAGCAAGACACAGCTGCGGACCAATCAAAAGGGTAGTCTATTGGAGGCCTCTGGTACAATAAAGCCCGTGCCCTCAGGATCACTTGCCTGTTGTCCATATGGTACAGTAGCACTGCAACGAGTTATGCGTGCTTTGTAGTGATCGCTCTGCGATGTTATACCAGACATAATGCAATGTTGTAACGAAGTACTCTCCTCTACCTCATACCGTAAAATTATCGATATGATGTTATAGTTACTCAATCTCAAACCACTAAACAACGGCCAGTATGACGCAGGCGTCTACCTCATAATGCGCCGCAAGGGAAGACACTGTGAAGAGAGCTCCTACGAATCACTCTGGCCGACACCTAAACATGAGGTGGGAATGACGTACCCAGTGGCGAGAGAAACCGGCAGATCGGCATTGGAGGGGCATGCGGGGAGAAGCTGGAGGTGTATCGTCACGATCTCTTTGAGCACGGGCCATACAAGCCGAAATGTGAGCCTGGTGCCGCCTAGCGCCTCCTCACGGCCCAGATCTGGACACTTCACAGAAACGATTAAGTCAACCAGTCGAGTTGGTCTCCACCAAACCTAACCGAGAGCAAGCAGAGCGGGATCAAATCTAGACAAGGGAGTTGACAGATATGCCACAGCCTCGATCTCAGTGCAGTATGGGCCGTGTCGGTGTGCTCGCATCTGATCAATCTGAAGGCCGGGCACCAAGATATATTTCTGCGCCCAGGTGTTGTATCTGCACCAAGATCGAATGCCCAACACCCTCCTGGGGCTCACCATTTAGCTGAATCCAGTCTCTGTTGTGGTTGGTCGTATGAAATGTGCCCAAGGCAGTGCCCCACCATCCTGTTCTACAAAGTTCCGTGCCGTCCTGCCCGTCATTGGATATAAGCATGAGCTATCGGAAGCCACGCATCAAGCTACGACCAAGGCGATGTAATGACGTTAGGTAGACGTCGTCTGTTTTCCGTGTGAACCCAAGCCACTTAAGTATCCCCCTCTTCCCTCATGCGAAACCTTTGGTGTCTTTTAATACCCAGGTGCTCTTGATCATAGATTCTGCCATATTCTGCTGTGTCGCTATTCAACCATATCGACCTCAATCCCTCGACCACGAGGCGAAGTTCTCGGGCTTTCTCGCCTGGGCCAACGAACAGAAAGATGGCATTCACAGAAGAGAAGCCTGCCTGGAAGCTTCCTATTCCATCCAGCTGGTCCGCCAGATTAACTACGGTCCGCTAGAGTCCCTTCGTTATTTTGTCTCGCTCGGTTCCAACAGGGAATATGCGGAGATACAAGAGGAGCAGCTTCTACAAGCAAACTTTGAGAAGGTCAATTCGTACGTCACGATGTCATGCCCCCAACCGTCCGCAGCTGGAAATTCACATCAGGTTTCAAGATACAAAAATTTCAGATGTGGCATTCACAACAAGTTCTATGAGCTGAACCTCTACCAAAAGTCTCCTATCAACTCCCCCCATTGGCGAGCCACCCTCGCCAGACCCTCGAGGGACATCGACCTCCATCTAAGACTTCCAAAAGAGCACCCAGCCGTTTGTCCTTCTACGGGGGGTTTTCCACGTCCCACTTTGCCACCCCCCGCAACACTCAGACTGGGCCAGGTTGCCGCAGAGTCATCGTCGTGTGCAAGGGGGTCTTCGGGTGGAGGCGATGGAAAACCTGACTCAGGTGTATTTTCACCGACAAAAACCGACCATTCACCAATGAATCTGATTCTTGCTGCCCTTCATTCGCGTCAGCCAAAGCCTGGTGGCACAGGCAAAGTCATCGGAGTTCTCGCATTCGACACGCTTCAAACAACAATTCTATCCTCAGACATAGATGTCCGGGTAGATTTGGGCGACTTGTGGAGAGAATGTCTTGTAGGGCCTGAAATATTAGGATTTCTCCTTGACTGCCATACCGCTGACGACCCAGTGTCTGCTAATCAAAAAAACGGGCTGCAGGATGTGGCTATGGCAGCTCTTGACGAAGTCCCTCAGAAAGGGTCCAGCATGCCAACCGGTCGAGACTGTCTGGTCGAGGTTCTTTATGTAATGCTTTCAAGGAAGAGTGATTTTGAGTCTTACAGACAACTAATCCTTCAAGGTCTGGAAATTGCGGTTGGTTCAGAGCCGGAGAGTGCGAGAGGCGATCTGGAAAGCGACGACAAAGCACATTGGTGGAGCTACGACAGCGATGAAGATCGATATGACTATGACGTCTCTGAGCATGACTCGGTCAAAGACTTCACGGCTTGTGACAAGGCGTGTGGATATTGCGGTCATTGTGATTATTAGTTTGTACAACTGGGGTTTTTGTGAACCTGCAGTTGAACATTTGGAGCAAATATCCGCCTTACTGTCTCAGAGTTCCAGTCGTGACTCTTCATCTATTCTAAACCAGCTCGCAATGCTGTGCAAGATGTGAAGATGAAATAAAAGCCGCAGAAAGGCCTCCATGTAATTAAATCTAGAGAGGGACTGTGAGTAATGGAACTCCAGGTCAGTATCTTCCCATGCTTCTTCATAGCACAAACGCGTCATGGCATTAGACACACCTGTAGTGGCCACCCGGTTCCTGTGGGCAAGCCAAGCAGAATGGTGCACAGGTCGGCTGGAGCCGAGAGAACTGGAGTCGCATGGCCGTTGTTGGAATTTAGTAAGAGGGGCCTCCGTCTTGAGCAGCACATGGGGTTACCTTCGACGATCTCGAAGTACTTCGGAAACGCCAAATTCAGCCTCATCAAGGTGTTACACCGCGTTCAATTCGGGTCCAGTGCACGGTACGTCCCGAATCGTACCTCCACTTTGATTCTCCCCTGCACAGTACCAGATTGAAGCCAGGAAATCCTTTGCCTCGCACTGGTTCTGGGTTCTGGGCTAAGCAGCGTGCGCCCAGATCTTTATGATGGGTTTATTCGAGACCACGCCTCATGATGGTGGCTCAATCACCAAATGACACCCGCCTCAGGCGACGACCCAACATCACTGCCTGCAAAGCAATCCTTTACCAGTCTAAGGGTTGCTTGTTGATGGCCAGCTCGAGCCATGTTAGGGTCGGCCATCGTCCGTGCTGCCCCCTGGTTTGCCACGGGTGCAACTGATATCTCTACCACTCCTTCGTGCGCCACCTCGATACTAAGATCATCAAGACTATTATCGTCTATGTAATCAACCTTTGAGGTCAAATAGCACGTCGAGTTGTCCTCATGCCGAAACACATAACCAACCCCCCTGGGCAAGCCTACGACCATTTTTGGGCTCCCTATCAAAGACGCCATGCCCAGAAGACACCATAGCACTTATGTTGTTGAGCAAAACGATTTCGTTGCATACTTCCGCATCGATCAAGATATAAAGCAAACCTCATGAAAACCATTTTGCACAAGGTTCCGGGGCCAATTGACGTCAAGCACGTAGACAGTGTTGTTCAAGCTCTTTTACAACGCAGGATGACGACGATGCCGGAAATCGACAGAAAAGGACGCCTTTAAGTCAATAGCAAAGATGAAGTACGGAAGTCAAAGTCGGTGTAACAACTGACTGAAAAGCTGTTGGCTTGCTCTTAGTATAACCGGAGCGTGCTATCAGGTGTTGATGGGTGACTGACAAAGACAAGCAGAAAGTGAAGGAAGTTGGTGAGTCCTCGGGGACTGTGAACGCTGATGCCACAATCTAACGCTTGCTACGTCTTTTCAGACAATAGCAACTCGATGATGCGATAGAGAGGTAACGGAAGAGACGGAATGAACAGTTTCAGCCCTGCCCTCAAGATTTATATGGACCTATCTCGAGGCTGAGTGTGGAGGGCGAAAGAGGGTCGAGGGAATACTGCATGGGCAGGAATAAGGGCAAATCACTTCGAGTCATCCTCACATTAATCATCATTCTGTCGCCATGATCTCATTTCCCCATCTCACATCAAGCCGAGGCGTTGTGCATGGTGATCCAACTGATTGGGTAATGGCGTATTGACATTTATCTTGAGCCCTCCGCTTGTTCGTGCACTTGGCCAGTTCGCGGCGCGGGGACTTCCCCGTTCACAACCATTGAAAGCGAACCCTTCGTATGGCATACATGAGCCTCCCCTGTTTCGAATGTATGCTGCTCTGCGGGTGTCGCCAGCGTCGAAGACGTGACATCGTTGTTCGTCGGCATGCTGCCTGCCCGTGATGGATCTCGGCTGCGGACGAGGGGCTCTGAGTCTTGAAGCGCTTTGTTGGAGGCAGTCGAGCATCGGGCTATGTTTACGTGTGGCCGTTAGCTCAAGTCGGATCGTGGACACCTCGCTGTCGATTTACCTGGCCATGAACATGCAACTAAACAGCCGCATTGATGACAGGAACTTGAAAACAAAGGCGGGGACAACTCTCTTATTGGCTCGCACCCGCATGTCCAGAACACCCTCCGCCTGTTTGGGGTGCTCTTGATCTCTGCTGGGGCGTCCGTCGCCGGTGATATCAGTCGCGCTTCGTCCCTATACTGCGTTAGCATCGTGTCGCACGCCGCCGCGGGTGGAAACCTACGATAAGCGCCGTTGCGCCGCCCAGGCGTTCTTGGCCCCAGTGCCAGCCGTATACCAGAAGCCCCTCTTGCGCATGGCTCGCCAGATCTTGCAGGCTCTGTGAAAGTTTTGCATCATCTTGTCGCACGTCGATTGAAATCCATACAGCTCGCGGCCAAAAGTGATAGAAAGCTTGTGATCCATATAAGGATGGGACAGCCAGAGCAAGAGCACTTGCAGCCCTCCCCATACGAAGCGCAGTAATGTTGTGTACGCCCGGGTGGCGGTGAAGGCATCCTGCTTCGTGGTAACGTCGGGGTCTCCAGCTTCTCTTGTTCACGTCAGTCGACTGGAAAGCGGACAGCCATGGGGACCTACGTTGCGTCGTCTCTCGCTGCCTTGGCGTGCTGGGTGCTTTTGGCTTGCGGAGAGAAGATCAAGTAGAAGCCCATCGCGAGAAGTACTGCGACAAGAACGCTGATGAGCAGCGCGTATAGGAAGCAAATCTGCGTTCGGAGGTTCATCGCGCTCATGGCGATGATTGACGGCACTTTCAGCAGGAAGCCCTTGAGGAAGGCATTTGGCGCGTCGGATTTCCTGATGGTCCTCTGCATTGGGCTGATTGCTTCTTCGATATCGGTGACACTTGTGGGGGTTGCATCCTTTCTCAGGGCTTCAAAGGATGTGTAGTCCAAGATCAACTCCACGGAATAATCCCAAAGAGAGTCCAAGAAGTAGGGAGTGGCAATCGTGATCCTTTCAACCCAGGCCTCGTTGGTCGATGTGTAAAAGCGGAGGACGAGAGGGAGGAAATGGCCCAGGATGCAGATGACGAGAGTCAAGAGGAAAACAAGCAGTGCCAGCATCTGACTCGAATTCAGACGGCTACGCTTCTCCCGCCCTCCCAGCAGAGGGGTAGCTTCGTTTGCTTTGGGGTCTTGGGAGTCCATCAGGCATCAGGCAACCATGTCGGGCGCGGTCCGCGAGGTTCCGACGGGGGGTGTTCTGTATTTAGCTCACCGACGAGAGCCATCGCGTTTGACCTTGGCAATGGCACAGTCAAGCTGCATCTCGAGGTGGCTCGATGCATCGAATGAAGCAGCAGAACGGTGCAGGGGAGCTGCATCACCCTAGAAGGTGTGCAGAGTTAAACGGCAATGTCAAGTGATTACTGTACAAAACCAAAAACAATGCGGTAGTTCTCCCAGTTACCCCTCACGAACGTACGGAGCTTTCACGTCCATTGCAAATCATCAGATCACTCGCTTCGATCACTTCTAATAAGTCAACTTTTGTGGAATATACTGTAAGAAGTTGTCGATGACCTCTATATGGTAGGTAACATCATCACGGAGCTCTTGGATCAAATCAATGGACACCCTTCTGTCACTTCCAGGACAGTATTCCGAGTTTCCCTCTATATTGATTAGTCGTGGTCAGGGCACGAGCTCCTCGCCCACTCACGATTGCTTTCTCTACCTGTCGATAACCTCGTCGGGAAGGTGGATCACATTGATAGAGCGTTTGTAGCAGACTGCCGGATCAATCCAGCGGTAAACGTCACCTGGCAGTTCTCTGATACTCCAGCAGCGAAGGGAAGCCGAAGCTTGCAAGGCCTCAGCTCGTGACAAAGATGACGAGGTAATGCCGGACTGGGTGTCTTCTCCAATAGGAGGCGTAGGGGCTGCTCCTGTGTCTCGGAGGATATCGTTGTAGGAGACTTGCAGCACTAGATGGCAGACTGCGTGTCTATGATAGTCTGTCTCATCAAGTCGACGGGTGAATGCTTAAGGTGAGGTCCAATTAATGCCATCGGCGGCTTAGCCCCTGTCAAGAGGTACAGGTCGCAGGGTTGAGTGGCTGCAGGGGTTTGGCGCTTCCCAACACGGTTTAGCTTTCCTTGGCTTTCGTACAAATTAGTTTCCAAGGTGTGCTCCTGCAGTGCACTAGTGTCAAATCGCAGCCGTGGGACTTTCACAGCTGAAGCGGAACACAATGAAACGAGCTTAGTCATTATGACTTTCCCCCTCTGCTTTCCCCCTCTGCTTTCCCCCTCTGCTTTCCCCCTCTGCTTTCCCCCTCTGCTTTCCCCCTCTGCTTTCCCCCTCTGCTTTCCCCCTCTGCTTTTCCGCCTCCTAGGTCTCATTGACGCCTTCCTGCTTCCACCTCACCTCACGAAGGGCCCGGACATGGAGAGCCATGTCGCGAAAGAATTCTACAAGCCCTGGGATGATGGAGGCCGAAGTTTAGAGGGAGTCTTCAAGCTTGCGCGAGATAAGGTAGCCTCGATAATGACGTTCACTGACTACATCAGAAAGTTCAAAGTGGCTGTGAAAGATGTTTTCGGGGGAGGCAACTTTCAGGCGGTCGTGTGGCCGTTGCTGGCAGGTGAACCTCGTCCACAAGATGTCAAGATTTTTATCGTGGCCTGTTCTATGCAGAAACAGACTCGCGATAAACTAGCCAAACAGCACTGCGATGTTCACAAGGCCTTCCGCGCGATCTCTTTGCCAATCCTGATCTCCGAGAACGTTCTTCGAAAGTGCATTGAGATCATCAAAGAGTCTGCCCAAGAGAGCAACACTTCTCTGACGCTTGGTAAGTCGCATGGCACGACTCTGTGGGGTTTGTACTGATGTTAGGCGGACAAAACTCTGGAGGAGGAACTGGAAGGCCACCGCGATCAGGTTCTCGAAAAAAATCTCAAAAGGCGACAAGAAGACGGGATCACGGAGTGGGGCCTCTACTGCAGGTTGGTCAACCCGCAAATTCGAGCTTTGGTTATCCATGGTACGTTGATAGAGGATGCCACATCACCATTTCCACTACAAGTGCCCGTTGGTTAATTAAATGTTATCCAGAGGGAGCCGACTACTTCGCGCCACGCGAGCCTGATTTTGCGGTTGACCAGTCGACGGACGGAGCCTTGCATCCTCTTGAGCAGACACTCGAACTAGATGGGAACAAGAATTCTCACGATGAACGTAGCCCCAAACGTCGATGCCTCACTCATCGGACAGAGGGGCTTCGACGAGGCGGCGAAGGGGACTACGAACTGGACCAATTCATGGCCAGTGGAGGGCAGTTGGGCCTGCTTGAATTTTACCTCAACGCCTTCATCTTCAATGGATTAGAGGAGAGTTGTGTGAGGTCCGAGGAGGGTAATCTGGTAGACACTACGGCGCATGTCTTACTAAGTCTGCCAAGAAACGGAGAGGTGAACTTCAAGTTGTTCGTCTCCTTATCTACTAAGGTAGGGAACGAGGTCGCACAGGCAAAGGCAGACGGGATTCGGAATCTGCGACGCAAGTTTGGTACATGGCTCTCGGAAGCGGCAGGTCTGAAACACCCCACTAGCCTCAACCACGGTGTTAATAACATCCACGCAGTCGAAGCTTCCCATATAGCTGCGGCTGCTGCTGTGCAGGTATTTCCACACAAAAACGGCCTCGATAGTATGCTCCAGATGACACTCCTTCCCGATATGGGGTGGTTTTTGATGGGAAATGTATTTAGCCAGTGGGCCTAGTCCAAAGTCAAAGGCGGACTAAAGGAGCAGTACATGTTATTGATGGCTACAAAGTACCCTTCCTCAATCATAGCTCTTCCATCCTTTTCACAAGACTGAGGGTGGCGATTGACATTGCCTGGCGGCCCTATCCAGATACCACCAGTTCCACCCTTCCATTCTATAGTCGTGTCCTCTTTGGCTGGGCCATATGTATTCGACTTGATCCAGGTGAATTTGTTCTGTAGTCCATGCTTGTCAGGATTTGGATGATTATCTGACAACTTTTTACTGCGTACATCCATGACTACCGTGGCTTTATTGAGGGCTTCGACCTTCAGGTGGAAGGAATCAGTGCCTTAAAACGTCTGATCAGGGTGAAAGTAAAAACTTCGTCTTGTCTGCTGCGTCTCAGCGGGTGGAGATTCGAAGAGCTTTCGGGACAACTCGTTGACAAGTGCTGGAGTCTTCTCGCGTCAGAGTAAGGAGGGGTAACATGACCACATTGGGGATGCGGCACTTATGTTAAATAAGTTGGGCAGCGATGCTTTCGTCAGACGTCGGAGGTTTGTGGAATAGGGAGTTGGCGAGGACGTAGAGTCATGGCGACGGAGGTCTGCGAAGGAAGAAAGGGTGCGAAGGCTGACACGATGATAGTTCGTGCCAAGGCAGGTTTTCAAGCCGTAACATCAAAAACAAGGTTCGAGGTTCATCTAAGGCTGCCCCACATCATGATAAGGATTCGTGATACTCCGCATGAATCATTTTCCGAAGGTTTTTGATCGACAGTGGCGAATCAATGACTAAGTCAGACTTCGGTCTAAATCGGCTCGAGAGGGCACGTGGCACTCCATAGGAAATATGGTCCCCAAGACCTGTGAAGCTGGCTATGCTGCGGACAGTCAAGAGACGACGTACAAGGATGGGTAAGTCTACGATTGCCCTGCACTGTGTCAGTTGGATGACTTCTCATTCGCTGCGCCATCGCCACCACCAGCTCGGCGGCCTTCCGCCATCCCAGAGCGTGCGCAGCCCCCCCTTGGACAGCCTTCCTTTTGCTGAGGGCAGTACGGAAATCAGTAGGTGCATGCTTGTACGACGACTTCTGCAATTTGCACCCACGACATGCGAAACCGCTTGGTCTTCTGCTGACGAATTGGATGGAGGCTGCAAGCACTCGTTTAACCGGAACCTCGTCCCACTCAACAGCTGGAAAAACTCGCCTTGAGCAGTCGGGAAACATCCCTCGTCGGGATACGGACTCCCGTGCTTGCCCATGTCAACATTGGTGCCCGCGGCCTGCATCGCGCCCGATTGACTGAACTGCCCGATGTCTCTTTCTTCTTCTTCCTTCTCTTCATCGTATTGCGAGCCTACCTTTGTTTGCAACGGCGCCTGTAAGCCTTCGTTCCATCGCTTGTCAAGCCAGCTAATCATTGAGCTTCTTGATTGATCTCGCGTACGCGTCCAAAATGTGGTCCGATCATCACGTCCGAACCCAACACCTCAGCTGGGGTACAAGACCTGGCGCAAAACTAGAGCCCGTGCACTCATCTGATAAAGGAGGCACGCAGACTAGGGAAAAGAAACCATGCGCCGATCTGAATACACGCTTGACTGACGTGGTTTGTTGCCCTCGAAAGGCCGCGGAAGCGTTGCGGCTGCCGGCCTGGTAGCTTACCCCTGCGGACGTTAGCCAATGATCGGCTTTGAGCCACCTCCCTAGGCATTGATCTCCCGAATCCCCGGAGGCATGTGCTTGTCAGTATTCTATAGTTCTCGTTGCTGAGTGTCATGCTGGATGGTGTAAGCCGTCATGAGTGCTATCTCGTCAACAGAGTATATAAGGCGCGTGGTCCTCCTCGCCCACGTTCGCCATCTTGACCTTGGCTTTTGACAAGCACCTCAGAGAATCATCAGTCGAGAGCTTTTGTGGTCTTGTCTTGTTTTCCTAATATTCTACAGCATCAGTACTTTGTACAATGACGTTGCTCCCCGACGACCACTGGTTGCAACAACAGCAGCAACCGCAGCATGACTCTGGATATCTTATGATGGAGCCGTCTGTCTTCCCTCAGTACGTCAGACAGCGGACGCAGTATGCTACCAGCACAAGCCAGTATGACCCGAGGACCATTGTCACCTCTGGGGCCATCGTCGCCCCTCACATCGCCCCTGACTACGTGACGGGACCCACCTACGGTATATCACCCGTATCAAACATCAAGTCTCACTTCCCCGTCCAAGCCCACAACACCTACGGCCAGTACGACCAGCCAGCGGGCTGCCTGGCAATGACCTACTCTCGCATGAGCCCCCAAAAGGAGCACGCTGGTCTCTGCATACTGCACCAAATTCCCCAGCAGCCCATCCAAGGACACCGGCGTCAACAGCAGAGCCTTTCTGCTGCTGGGATTACTCCCAAGACGTCAGACCCTATGAAAACGAAGGAGATCACCTACAATAAGCCTGTCATGGCAGACGATATCGTCTTCACCACTCCTGTTGATGTCATGATGAAGGCCCTCCAGAAGAGGAAGGACAAGAGACACATCGCGAATAGCAACTCTTCAGAGGCTGGTACCTGCAGCGTCAAGACCGGGCTATCTTCGCCCCATCCGGTTTGTTTTCTACACCACTACGAGATTGAGAGATACTAAAATTCTTCTAGTCTGCCACTGAATCTAGCCAGGAGGTCACCGATAAGGCGAAGAAATACAGTTGTCCCTTCGATGGCTGCGCCAAGAGCTTCCAGCAGAGCACGCATTTGGAAACTCACAAGCGTGCTCATACTGGCGACAAACCTTACGTAAGTGCTCCCTCGTATCAATATTGAACAATCATAAGCCGTGTCCAGACGGTTCAAGAACCGTCATCACCCCTGGCGTCATACTAAGACGCACCAGAAATGCGAGTGGCATGGGTGTGGGCGCCGATTTTCCCAGCCTGGAAACCTCAAGACCCACACCCGCCTTCACACAGGCGAGCGGCCTTTCGAGTGCGACTTGTGTGGGGCCTGCTTTGCCCAAAGCGGCAACCTAACCGCACACACGGAGACGCACAACAAGACCAAGCCCTTCGCCTGCAAGCTCGACAACTGCAACAAGCTCTTCACGACCCGAGGAAACCTCAAGGTAAATCGGCACGATAAATTTAGGGGGTTCTCTTCTGATGAACTGCACAGAACCACCAGAACAAGTACCACGGGGACACCATTGGTCGTCTTGTGGACTGGATCGTCTCTCTAACGGACGTCGACGCGTTGTCGCCCGAAGACAGCGACCTGCTCTGGTACTTCTCCAACATCTATAAGAACAGTAACAAGGGCATCAAGGGTCGTGGCCGAGACCGCCGGGTTAGTAAAGTCCGTATGCGCAAGACGAAGCTCTTCTCGTCCGGCATGGGCCTCTCCCGATCAAGGATGCTCGACTCAACCTTCTCCCACCTGGAATAGGCTTCTGAGCGACGAACATGAATTGACTAGGATTACTTTGTCACAGTTGGGTTTCTTTGTTCTGGTGGCTTTGGAGCCTCGGCGCGGTGAGAAGGGCGTACAAATGAATCTAATGAGAAGACTGAATGAACGCCTAGTTCAGTGCACTCGTGCAAGAGGTGCTCTCACGCTTTGTGCCTGTCTCAACTGCAGCGATCCGCGTACCCTTCGTGCAAACCATCCAGAGACTTCCTGCAACGGTAAGGCTGCTAAGGCTTGGAGGCAGCGGCAACAAGCCCAGTCGTGACCAGGAAGGCCGAGTTGAGGTACTGACGGAACGTCTAGCTGTAGCGGGGTCTCGGGAATGGGCGAAACAGAATGGCTCGACACGAAAACCGGTGATGACGTCCCAAATCTTGGTCTGGAACGAGTTAGCAATGTTACTCGGGCACTGCCGAGGAGAGAAATGACCAAGGCTGCACCGACGAAAACTAGTCCGGATTCTCCATGGCCGCTAACCTCAAGCAAAGCGTCAAGACCTAGGTAGCGTGCGATACTTGTCGGAGTCTTTCAAGCTGCTCACTCGGGAAGTGCAAAGACGCGGTCTCTGGCTGTCCGAAGAGGGCATCCGCTAGAAGATGCCAGGGAGTTGTGAACGCAGACTCCGACTGCCATCTCGGGCGAGCGGCCCATTACAGGCTTCGACATCCGCACATTCAAGGCGAAGGAAGCACGGAGGTCTGGCGCGGGCAGAGATCTGACCTGGAAACAAAGACAGGAGGCGGAATGGGTTGAAGGGGAGTGCTGAGACCCCCAATCGACCCTTCGGCAGACCACCTTGCAAACCATTTGGGACCTTTCCCCCTTGCACAGCGGCTGGTTCAAGGCAACCACGCCGGAGTTTACGGTGGAGTAACGGGCGTCAAGTTGCAAGCCCCTCTAAGCAGGCCCCCTTAATTAATGGGCGCGGGAGCCTATAATTTACTTGGTGACCCAAAAGACGATCTTTGGTTTCTTCTACTTGAACTCCTGCGACTGCCAATGCCACAGAAACCGACACTACGTCACACGCAACTGGTTTTCTCCTTTGCCTTAAAACATGGACCGCCACCCTTGCATATCAATTCACAGGCTCTCAGACGTATATAAATTCTGAACAGGTATCGCACGCATTCTACGCTTGCCCCCCACAGCTGCATTGCGGTGTAGTCCCAATGCAGATCAAAATGGTGGTCTGGGCTTATCGGCCCCGAAACTCTCCTTTCCCACAGTCCCAGTTCTCAAAATGTCATGTTTGTGGGTATCAATTCGAAGACCACTTGTTCTCGTACTTCAAGCACTTTATCCATCTTCATTCCGACCCTGTTCATACCGAAAAGAGAGTCAGTAGAGTCGAGGTGACAGAAAACCTTAAAAAGAGCGGACCACTGGACAACCTTTCTAATGAAGTAATCGGCACAAGACGCAAAAGACAAACCTTGACCAAGACTTCAAGGCTCATGTGCACCCCATTCAGACATCATCTGAAGCCACTCGATATGGTTACTCTTAGAACGAGGTCTCTCAGCAGAAGCATGACGCGGGGACCGTTGACACGAAGAAGGCAAATAATCACAAAGAACCCATCAAACTTGGTCAAGGTGGAGAGCAAGTGTATCGAAGCCTGTGACTTCCTGGGCACAGAGGCAGGCGCTACTAACCTCAATGACGAGCAATGACAGGCCCTATTCGGCATACAATACACCTTGCTAAAAGACCATCACGACTTCCTCCTCGCTAGCTAACACCCCTCGGCCGAAAAGCCCCGAGGGACTTGGCTGAGCGCTACGCTATGCCTGCCAAAATATGGCGTCACCGGATACATTTGTTCCTCAAGCTGCTCCGACATCGACTGCCGGCATCTCTGGAACACATGCTAGCATTCATCTACCTGGCGTACAGCATGATGTCTCTCTTGTACGAAACGGTCCCTGAATTCGAGGATACCAGGGTGGAGTGCCTTGACTCCTTGAGTCCATATCGCAGGGCTATTGAGGACAACCTCATGATTGTTAGGGAGACCTAGACTGCAGTCAGCCGTCATTGTCAAAGCAAGACCTCCAACAAGGCCCCCGTGGTTGGCCGACTCCATCACCATCTCGACATTCTCGCTCAGCCCGAAACTCTTGAGCAATCGGAGGTAAAGCCACCACCTGTCCCTTTTATTGAAAGGTGTCGTATATTGTGATTTGGGTTCTATCGTCCAGGCTCACGACGAAGGATCAGGTATTCATTTGGAGGCGACGTGAAAAGGTGGACCAACATGGCCGTCATGGCTCCGTTGTTATTTTTCAACATGCTAGTCGTGTCCCATGAAAGTCAGGCGAACCTTATGTTCTCGCCCTTTGTCCATTTACCACACCAACAGTCCCATATACACTGTGAGATATCCAGTTAAAACCCTCGTAGACAAAAGGTAGCGCCGACAATATTGCAAACACGACCAGGTTCGTACCAAAGCCATCTCAAGGCGATACCTCAAGGCGGCTGGAGCACGAGGGCACTTCCTCTGCACGGACGGCAGAAAACCCCAACTTAAACGACGCGGTTATATGCACCGGAAGCTCCGAATCACTTTCGGTCGCGTCGGTATCGAGTCGATCGGCATACTGGGTAATCGTGAGTTTTGCGGGATTCGACGCTTGGTTCGACGCAGAGGCGGTGAGTGTCAAGGAGTCTTTTACAACGAGTGAAGGGACCAACTGGTGGTCTCCTGGGGGTCTCTAGAACGATAGAATAATCGATGTCCTCCTCTAACTCTCAGTCCGTTGATCTTTCTTATATCTATCCCCTCGCTGCGCTCGGTCCTCTCTTCTTGGTTCCTACGATCAAACAACAGGCGATCCCCTGTCGGTTTCATGCCTCCCACAGGTCCTGACACTAACGAACATAGCATCGCAATAGCAAGATCCACAGTACATCGAATCTACCATGCCCGTTTTGTGACAAGATCCACGAAAGCGCAACAGGACTTGTCTACCACTTGGAAGGCGGTTCTTGCCCAAAAGCTCCCCTCGACAGGGCGAAACTCTACGATGCGGTCCGACTTCGCGATCTGAACGGCATCCTCACTAAGAAGCTCCTGATGTGGTCAGGCAATATGGACTTCGAGGCGACGGAACTAGCTTTCAACGCCGATGAAAATGCGTTTAAATGCTACTTCTGCGAGAGCTGCTTCCAGTCGCTGACTTCGTTAAACCAACATCTCCGTTCGCCCGTACACCAGCAGGATCTTTATCATTGTCCGAATCGCCGCTGCAAGAGGGACTTCGTAACACTCGCTGCTGCCATTAATCACCTGGAGAGCGAAAGCTGTAACTTCATGCGATTCACCGCTGTGCAGAAAACCATTCGGCGGATTCTTAACCCTCGACGGATGATCAAGTTTTAAAAAGCGGTGCCTGGGTCAAGTCAAGCGGATACAGTACAACTTCATGAGGCGGCACTTCCCACTCACGCCATATCACTAAAATTCCTACTTATTGTCGCCCTATACATCAATAGCTACAGCGCTGCCACGAGGCAGCAATACATCTAGTTTGAAAGGCGTCATCACATTCTCTGTCCTTCAGATTGTTTGACGTACGGGGCTGCGACTCGAGACAACGGTTGCCACCTTATCTACCGCTTGCTCTGAAACAGCGCCGACAAGGGAGCAGCATATACCTTGAAGTAATCACTCAGGGTGCCGTTTTGTTCATTATTGTGCTATTTGCTGACTTGTGCTTTCAGCGTGCTTTGCAGTGTCGATGACGCGCGTCGACGATAAGGTGCTCATAGCTGACTGAAAAGCGGGCCATTGTGATATATAAAGAAAGTGTTAAGAGGGCTTTACTGCTTATGTGAACCCCGTTTCATTGCTTTGGCTGTGCCTGAGAGCTCTGAATAGGTAGGGTAGGTGATATAAGTCTTGTGATGTGATCCATACTATCTCTCTGAAATATCACTACCTACGTGAGTCAGATATACCCATCTAATTCACCGATCACGTAAACTGCGATTCACGTGCTCCTGAGAGCTGTGAATTCCACTGATCACCATATCGGTGATCCCCTACCAAGATCACCACCCTAGGGAATCCCCTAATATTGGTTCAACAGAAAGAATACCTAAAACACCTGATGTTCAGACTGTGGCAGTTCCAGGTCTCGAATCCAACCGTTAGGCAAGTCAACACCGGCGCTGCGACGGCACAAAGACGATTGCTGGCTCGAGCAGGGTGGTCCAAAAACGCAGGGCATAGAACACGCCATGGCGGTCGAATAGAACGCTGGAGACGGCGTGGCAAGTGTGATTAGTCCGAACAATACAAGCCATCAATGGACCGCCGCGTCGTGCGCCATGCCCGACAATGATCCTTTCTCCGGAACTTGCAGGCTTGTGGCTGACATAGTCGCCCTATGTTGCGAGTTCACACTGACATGTTCACACTTGGACCGAGCCCAACACTGGCGGCAACGATCTTCAATGTCATGTGGAGGCCTAACAAGATTGTGGACTTTCTATCATTATTATCGAGTTATCGTAAGGTCACAACCTTAAAGAGAATAGGCCAGTATCTAAGCCGCTCCTTGCCATTCAGTTTCCGGCAGTCACTCTCGTAAGAGAGTTTAAGGTAAACGCCGGCACGGATGATAGCGACGAGCAGTTATATTTCTAAGACTACTATGACCGGTGTGCGAGCAGCTTTAGGCGATTGACTGAAGAATGCAGTTATCGCGATGACTGCAGAGTACGTAAGGCTGACGAAAGCCTAAATCCATAGCGATCGTGTCGATTCGAGAAGACGGTCCTAGAAGAGCCCCTGCGATCTATTAGCTAGGGCGTTTACTATTAGGAGGGATTACTCACTTCGCCTACTATATTGGCATAAGTATAAACGAGTAAGAATAAGTGCTTATCTACGTAGAACGAAAAGGTTATAACGTATGCTGTGAAATGCACGAGCTTAATAGTGAACACCCTAGGCTCGAATCCTCCGTATCCTTTTACCGCTAGATGTATCCACCTTCTCGTTTAGGGGGCTATATAGATAATATGGCTAAGACTCCGAAGGAGAAAGCTAATTAAAGTCAGCATAAGAGCTGCTATCTCTGGGGCGCTGTACATAGTGCGTCGCGATTAGGGTAATATAAACAGAGTAGCCAAGGATAGGCGCAAGTTAAGAGAACGAGGTAACGACGCACTAATTACGGGGGTGCGCGAACTATATACGCGAGGCCTGTGCTATAACACGCCTTCGCTTTATGTAAGCGCATCGATTAATGACCATGGTAGGCGACCGAGACTGCTCCGTGGAGGTTCTTGCCACGCTTACGCCTGAGCAGGTCTTTCTTCTTCTATTGTATTAGAGTGGGTCTTGATCGATTAGGATAGTGATCGAGTTGACCCTAATTTTGGAGTTGATCTGATCCGCGGGACCGAGACCCCTGTATGCCAGGTTCCGATGCACTATCTCTAATAGGACAGGCATGGGTTGCTGCATCCTGCAGCTAGTGCCGGAGCCGTTCGCTCTTAGAAAGGCCTGTGCTCGACCGGTGACGAGTGCGAAGGACTGGGGTTGCTGAGATT
>NW_021167417.1:0-44137 GCF_003724135.2 Verticillium nonalfalfae | reverse complement strand
ATAAGTCCGCTAGGAGTCTAGGGCTAGAGCGCCTTCTACGGGTGCCCCTAATATAATCGGTAATATTCATCTATAGTATTTTAAATATATAGTTAATTATAGAATAATATATTTCCCGGAGTAATAGTTCTAATTCTATATTCTTCCTTAATCGTAGGTCTTACTATTAGTCTTCCTAACGTCGTTAACCCTAAGCTCTATTACTCGATCGGGGACGAAGTTCGTAATCTCTTTAATTTACTAGTAATTTCGCTTACTAGGGTCGTTATCTCCTAGCGATTATAGTCCCTAATTAGTTCTTCGGGGGTTTCCAGGTCCCCCTTTTTAATAATTACTTTTTCGTATACTCTTCGCTAATCGTCTATAGCCTAAGGGAAGCGTTCTAGCTTAAATATCTACTATATTAATACTTTTATAAAGCTATTCCCGAGTACTCGTTACTCTACCTAGACGTAGGCCGTAATAGGGGATAATATAGGATTCTACTATAAAATCTTCTCGACTTCTATACTAAGTTCCTTTTCTTCTACTATTAATAAGGCCTCTCTAAAATAGGATTCCTATTTATCCGTAATAAGTAGCCGGAAGGTCTCTAAGTATTAGTCTAGCGCCTTAATAAGTAAGCGGATTAATATAATTCCTGAAAAGAATTTTCTAATAAACTTTCTCTTCGGGACCTAAGGTATAAACTACTCCCCTAGCTATATTATATATAGTCGATTCGGCTCGTTTAAATTAGTTACTACTATTTAATATAGTCGTAATTACGGGGACTTATAATCTTAGATCTTAAATACTTAGTTTATAGTATTATATTAAGATACCCTCCCTTAATAGGAGGGGCTCTAGAGGTTCTCTATATATTATAACTCCTAGTTATATAATTAGGAGTCGTATAGGCTAGTGATCACTATTCCGTGATCACCGTATAGTATTCGCCTAATAGTGATTACGGTTCCGTGATCACCGAGAGGATCACGATCCCGTAATCACTAACCTTACGGTCACGTAACAGGCTCCACTTATTGCCTGTCCACTGTGCCCGTAACACCTATCTACTATACTCGTAATACTAGGGTTACGTTTTATAGTACCTACTAACTAACTCTATTAGAGAAGCTCCTTCTATTAGGGGCTGCCTGCGGCCTATCGCTCGGCCCTTAATTATTATAAGCGCTTACCTAAGGCCTTAGTTATTCTAGCCTAGAAGTATAAGGGAATGAGGGTATAGGTCCCTGTCCTGTTTCCGAACTGTATTCGCTATTCCGTTTCATTTTCGTTCATATAGGACGCAGCCCACTATACCATTATCGGGTCCGAGTCAGGAAGCGCATAACAACGTGGATTCTGGATTCCTTCGTAATCTTGGAATTGCGGGTCAATTGAACTTTGAGCCTCTCAGCTACGTTCTTGAGGTGATGACAGATTCATCGCGCCTGTCCGGCTAGATCGGCCTGTTAGCCTCCTCCACTTGCGGCTCTTTTACTGCCGGCATACCCGCCTACGGCAGTGCTACGGGACGACAGCTTGGTATTCGCTGCCTTCAATATCGAGCTAGAGAATGACGACGATAATATCGCGTGTCGAACCCACAATAGTCAACAGATCACGGTGTTCCTGATCACTCCGCGGCTCTTTGTCTCCATCAAGACCAATGTATGACATGCCTCACTGCGGACAGTTCGCGGCTTTCGTCCCGCATACTCACGTCCACCATCGTGTTCTCTCCACGTCCTGCCCCATTGACCTACCATGGCGACAGTTGGGGCTCCGCATTACTCCCCGCATTAGTGAGCGGGCGTAAGGGTAGGTTCGTATAAAGCTGGGATCCCGTGCTGTTCGACACCTCATCTTCACTGGTATCTCAACCTCTACGTCACCTAAGCCGCGAAAATGGGCTACTTTGGACTCACCGGACACGCCTTGAGCGTCCTTCAAATTGCCTTGATTGTCTGTCCAGCATTCATTCTCTTCGGTTACAATCAAGCCGGATTAGGCGGACTGTTGACGACCCAAGACTGGACGAAGACGTTTCCCGAGATTGACACCGTCCATACAACCGGCAGTGAGAAGAAGCAAAAGTCGACACTCCAGGGCTTTGTGGTTGCAACATTCACCATTGGAGCTCTTTGCGGCGCTCTTTCCTGCTCATGGACGGGCGATAAATTCGGGCGACGAAACGTTATCTTCGCTGCCGGTATTTGTACGCTCATCGGCGAAGCTCTCGAATGTTCCGCCTTTAGCTTGGCACAACTCATCGTGGGCCGTGTCATCGTCGGACTCGGCATTGGTCAGCTTAGCTCCATCGTTCCGGTGTGGCAGAGTGAGACAAGTGGTGCAAAGAATCGTGGACGGCATGTTGTCTTAGATGGCCTCTTCATCTGCGTCGGTTATGTCCTCGAAAGCTGGATCAACCTTGGCTTCTGGGAGTTCAAGTCTGGCCCGATTACGTGGAGACCATCAATTGCAATTGGTGTTGCATTTTCACTCGTCCTCATCATCTCCATTTACTTCCTCCCGGAGTCACCGCGCTGGCTTGTGTTGAAAAACCGCAGCCAAGACGCCCGAGAAGTCGTCGCCGCTCTCAGAGGCTTTCCTGTCGACTCGATGGAGGTTCATGCAGAGGTCACTGGCATTGAGCACTCTTTGGAAGAAACGAGCAAGGGCGGCGTCAAAATGAGCGATATGCTGAAAATGGGTGAGGATAAGCTCTTGTACCGCTTCGGGCTGTGCATGATGCTCCAATTTTACCAACAGATGTCGTGAGTACTTTTTCAGATTGGTGTCTGCAGATGTTTCTCGTATTGACTATTCCAGGGGCTCAAACCTCATCTCAGTCTACGCAACAATCTTGTTCCAAGAGAACCTAGGAATGGGCACCGAAATGTCACGCGTTCTATCCGGAGGAGCTTTGACTTGGAAGTTTCTATCGTCTTTCCTTGGGTTCGTCTGCATTGATCGTTTTGGTCGCCGAGCTGTATTCATCATCAGCGGTGTTGGGATGTCCTCTTGCATGGTCGCCCTTGCAATCAGCACTTCCTTCCCAAAGGAAAACAAAGCAGCCCAAATAGCTGCCGGCTGCTTCATCTACCTGTACAATACGTTTGTGCCCATTGGGTTCTTGGGCGCCAATTTTCTCTATGCCACTGAGATTGCGCCGATCAAGTTACGGATGGCTATGTCATCTCTGTCCACAGCTAACCACTGGCTATGGTATGTGTATTTCGGTCATTATTGGGAGTTAAGCTGACCATCCCAGGAACTTTGTCGTCGTCATGGTTACACCTGTGGCAATCAGGAGTATCGGGTACCGGTATTACATCGTGTATGCCGTCATAGCTGCTTGTATTCCCGTGTCGGTTTACTTCCTATTCCCTGAGACTATGGGACGAAACTTGGAAGAGATAGACATGATGTTCAGAGAATCTCCGTCTGTCCTGGGAACCGTCCGCTTCGCAAGAAATCGCCCGATTGCGATGCCCCAAGAATTCGATCATGAAAAGGTGGGAGATGAGGCAGACTACGTGGAAACCAGGGAGGAAGTTCGGCCATGAGCATACACCTCAATTGTAGTCCCTTGAAATGATTTACTCTTCTTGATCCCCATTCTGCTTGCATCCTTT
Source organism: Verticillium nonalfalfae (assembly GCF_003724135.2). NCBI lineage: Eukaryota > Fungi > Ascomycota > Sordariomycetes > Glomerellales > Plectosphaerellaceae > Verticillium > Verticillium nonalfalfae. Next base: position 40,514 of record NW_021167417.1, on the reverse strand, counting down.
AACGAGTTCACGTGTTCATGTCCTCGGATTGAGAGCCTTGAGCTTCTACAGGTATTTCTGGAGCAGACAGGACTGGAAACTTTGTCACTACAATAAAGTTGCGAGCTGGCGCGAGTTCATCGTTGTTTGCATTTCTGGAGACTTTTAGCCGAGACTAGGAACAGAATGACTTGAAATTATCTCTACATGCAATAAACCCCCATTAGGAGCTCGGGAAAACGATTGATGCGCGTGTTCCTATGTATCAGGTCATTTGTTGTTCTCGGCGCTCCTTGCCAAGGGTGGACGTCTTGGTTCGTATGCCAAGTTGCCCAACCCTGAATCATTTTCTCGAACCCCGCACTCTTTCGTCATTCCATATTCCTTCCGTCTTCACTCCGAAATCTGAGCAATTTAGGCCATGGACAAACTTAAAAGTCATTTCAAACGAAAACCGCATCATGTCCTGGAAAGAAGCCGACAGTGGCACGATCCAGTTATCGAGATCTACGACAACATCGCTTCGTCCAAGGCTCCGTGCTCTGTCCGGGCATACGATGTCGCCAATAGGCGATGGTATCAACTAGATGTTGATGTGGCAGTCAGTGACGACGCATGGTTGTCATCTGTTGTCCAAAAACATGTCAGGGCGTACCATCGCGGCCACCGACGGCAACCTCGCTGGAATACAATTCGAACAACACTGAAAGGCAGCCCCGTTGCCTACCATACACAGGAAGAACAAAACATAGCGCTACCCATCACTGAAAGCCTTCGTTACGGCTCTGATCCTGAGGACCGTTTTCCTACCGTTCACTATGGCGACATCCATGACAAAAGATATCTAAGCAAAGGCACAGATGTATGTCAATGGGACGGCCGCAAAGCTGTTTTCAAACGAATCGAATTCACCGATGATATCAAGGCTTTTGAGAGGGCGATCCGCACCCGAGAAAAACTCTTAGCCCACTTGGATAGTCAAGTCGACGGCGAGAATATGTTTGGAGAGATGGAGAAGAGGTTCAATGTCGTCCCTATCCACGCCGTGGTCATACAAGACGCATCACCGGGGCCTTGGGAAGAGGGGTCAGTCGCTGGCGTTCTCATGCCGTTCGCAGGACGCAGTCTGGACTCCCTTGCAAAGCAAGGAGATATCATCATGACCGAATCGCAGCTCTATGACTTAACGCGTGGAGTGAAAGAGCTTAATCGAATTGGGATCATGCATGGAGACATTTGCGACTGGAACGTCACGATACAGTCACAGAAAATAACTGGAGGGACACCTCATCCTGAAGGTGGTAAACTTTTATTGGTGGACATGGGTAACGTCGCTCCGGACTACCAGGGAGACGCACAGGTACTAGGTAAACTGTTTCACTGGTGTCTCCAGCATTCGGAGGCATTGGGACGGATTTCGGATATCAAGCAGAGAGTCATTTCCGCAGCAAACATGTTAGAGGCGGGAGACTTAGACGCGGCTCTGGACGCACTGCAAGATTCGGCAAGAGGCCGAAGAAATAGACAGGTAATCAGCTTTGCGCCATGAGGTGTGTTTAGCATGGTACGTCTTCATCAAGACAGCGCTGCAATTGTTCCTCATGCAATCTCTGATGATGGCTCCGTATTTCAACCAGAATTCCTTTACTATGATTTTTACTTCTGCCCTAATGCTTTCCTTCAGGTCATCTATCAATTTCCTGAGGCGGTATGTCGAAACGTATGGGCATGAACTTTCGCGTGTAAGACTAGATGCAGGTCAATTCATTGTCAGGATTCTATCCGCATGACGTTCAGTTCTCCCCAGTTAAGAGTATACCATTCCCTTGAGCTAAAGCTACGGCTAAGTATTTTGAAAGCAGAGTGATTCGGTTTCCTCTCACCAGCCGAGAGGTTCCATCATATATCCTTGTGAAGTATGTGATCAGCCGTCGGCTGCTCGGAGGTGAACGTCCCCGACTTGTTACCCGTCGGGTCGGCAACAGACCCCTGGCATTGTGACCCCGCCACCCCTCACTTAACCAGGATCTCACGGACTCAGTTGATCGCATGGCAGCGTAAAGTGCGGGGTGACGGAACTTTTGGTCAAATGGGCTTGATCATCTCACATGGTGTGTCACACTCACAGCACCAGGCACGCTTTCAGAAAGACCCCGGCGTTATACGCAGCAACGTATCATGTACTATGCCTACGCAATGATTCTGGGTCCTCGTCATGAGATTGTTATCACTTGCCTTACCTTGCTTGCAGGCTTTACCTAGGAAGGACCGACCATTGGCAGCGTCGTCCGTCGCGTGATGACCAAGATGTGCTCGTTGAGACCTTCAAGGATCGTGCATGAGCATATGCAGTCTCATTCCATATATCCTTTCGATCCGATTAACGGGCCGGCCAACGGGCCGTCGAAACGACTGAAGTCAAATTAAACGCACATTTAGGACGAATTGCCGGGCATGACTTCGCTGCGAAGTATAAATCACTCGTCTTTGCCATTTCTTCGACCTTTTCAAAAGTCAGGCGAATGACTTTCATTCCGTGAGACTACAACCTGTTTCAAACGGCGTCTCAACCTCGAAATGTTGCCCTCAGTTGGTGCCCAGACAGTTCTGTTCTTCGCCAATATTGCCTCAGTAACGGGGCGCTCACTATGGTCCTCGGTTCCGGCTACCCACGGCACTCGAAGTAGTGATATATACCTCCTCAAAAAGGCCTATCCTGTTGGTAATGGGAAACTTGGAGGTGAGAATGGACACAGTAATTCTGAAGCTGCACTGTCTGACAGCTGATTAGCAATACCTCATGGGCCCCCTGGTTCAGAAAAAGTAATCATCAATGTTGATTCTCTATGGTCCGGTGGGCCATTTGAATCCGAGGTAACTTTCCCCTGGCCACCTTTGCTTCGGATATCTGACATAATGGCACAGAGCTACTCAGGTGGCAACCCGCCATCTCCGAAACACGAAGCCTTACCGGGCTTGCGAGCCAACATCTTCGCAAATGGCACTGGACGTAAGTCATGAATATCTCGAATTAGGTCGAATCATGTGTAATGGATAAGCTGTATAGACGTCGATCCTATCCTGGGCAAAGGCGACCATTTCGGTGCATACCGAACACTGGGCAACTTCAGTGTTGTTGTCGAAGAAATGGGCGACTTTTCTGACTATCGCCGGACGCTCGACTTGACCACAGGTATACATACTACTGAATTTGACACCGGTGAAGCTACCTTTACTACTGTCGTCTACTGCAGCTTTCCAGCAAAGGTATGTGTCTACAGTATATCAACGACCGGCAAGACACTTCCCAAGGTGAGGTTCGGCTTTGAAAACATCCTCGTGGAGGCAAATTTATTCAACGTCACCTGTGGGGACCAGTACGTTAAAGGGGTTGGCGTGACCCAGCTTGGACCCCCTCTGGGTATGAAGTACGAGTCAATAGCTCGTATCACAGGAAGACCAGGCTGTACAAAACCAGCCACAGAATGCTCTGATGACGGCTCGTTGTCTGTGACCGTACCAGATGGTCAGAAAACACTCACAATCGTCATTGGGGCAGAGACGAACTTTGATCAGTCCAAAGGCAATGCGGAAAGTGGCTACAGTTTCCGTGGCGTGGATCCTCACGAATATGTCGAACAAGTAACCAATGACGCTGCAACACAAGGTCGCCGGACACTTCTCGAAGGTCACCTTGAAGACTATCAGACTCTTCAAGGTGCTTTTACTTTTGATCTCCCCGATCCGAACAAGTCGGCGCAAAAAGAGACCGCTGCACTCATCCAAGAGTATGATTCGGACGGTCCAGGAGATCCCTTTTTGGAAGCTCTCTTGTTCGACTACGCTCGACATCTTCTCATCACATCATCGCGAGAAGATTCCCTTCCGGCCAACCTGGCTGGGCGGTGGACGGAAGAACTTTGGCCGGCTTGGAGTGGTGATTACCATGCCAACATCAACCTCCAAATGAACTACTGGGCTGCTGACCAGACAGGGCTCAGTCGGACCCAAGACGCGCTTTGGAACTACATGGAGAAAAACTGGGTACCTCGTGGCTCTGAGACGGCACAGCTTCTTTACAACGCCAGTGGCTGGGTTGTGCACAACGAGATGAATATTTTCGGACATACAGCCATGAAAAACGCTGCCAGCTGGGCATTCTGTGAGGTGCCTTCAGTTCCGTCTGAAATTGCAACTTGCTAATCAGTTGACAGATCCGGCCGCTCCCGCATGGATGATGCAGCACGTTTGGGACAATTTTGATTACACACAAGACATCGGCTGGTTCAGGGATCAAGGATATCCTCTGATTAAGGGAGTTGCGGAGTTCTGGCTCTCTCAGCTGGTCGAAGACAAATTCAGCAACGATGGAACACTGGTCGTCAATCCGTGCAATAGCCCGGAGCATGGGCCAACAACTTTTGGATGCACCCACTATCAGCAAGAGATTCATCGCGTGTTCGATACAGTCTTATCTGGCGCTGAATACGTTCGGGAAGACGATACTGGCTTTCTTGAAGATGTCAAGTTGAGCCTCAAAAAGCTGGACAAAGGCCTTCATTTCACTAACTGGGGAGGCATCAAGGAATGGAAGCTTCCGGATTCTTTCGGTTTTGAAGAAAAGACTACGCATCGCCATCTTTCTCATTTGACAGGTTGGCATCCAGGATATTCGGTTTCATCTTATCTAGGCGGCTATACGAATGTCACGATTCAGTCAGGCGTCAGGAAGACGCTGGAGTCTCGTGGCAATGGCAACGGGCCCGATGCGAACGCTGCCTGGGGCAAGGTCTGGCGGTCTGCTTGCTGGGCGCGTTTGAACAACACAGACATGGCGCACTATCATCTCCGCTATGCGATTGATGTCAACTTTGCCGACAATGGTTTCAGCATGTACTCGGCGCGCAATGAACCGTTCCAAATTGACGCCAATTTCGGGCTCGCGGGAGCGATACTGAGTATGCTGGTGGTCGACCTACCCCTGGCGCACGATGCTCCCTCTCAAGAAATCAGATCGGTGGTCCTTGGGCCTGCGATCCCCGCATCCTGGGCCGGTGGCAGTGTCAAAGGACTTCGTCTTCGAGGAGGTGGCGCAGTTGATTTTAGCTGGAACGACGATGGATTAGTCACTGCAGCGGCATTAACTGGATCCCGAACGACAGTGAGGCTCGTAAATGTCGAGGGTACAGTTTTGTAACCGAATTGATCGCGCGCGGCGCATGATTTAATTGAAGACTACCGTCTTGGTTTTGTTGAGGAAAACGCGTCCCTCGGCCGTCCACTTGACCGCAGCGGCCAAGACCTGGCTCTCGACATTGGCTCCCTCCTCAACCAGCTCCTTTGGGTTCAGGCTATGATCGACCCTAGAGACACGCTGCTCGATGATGGGGCCTTCATCAAGGTCAGCCGTGACGAAATGAGCAGTAGCGCCAATGATCTTGACTCCGCGCTCATAGGCCTGGTGGTATGGTTTGGCGCCCTTGAAGGATGGCAAGAAGCTGTGGTGGATGTTGATGATGCGTCCGGACATAGCTTCGCACAGTCTCGGCGAGAGAACCTGCATGTAACGGGCGAGGACGACAAGCTCAATGTCGTGCTCCTTGATGAGGTCTAGGATCTTCTGCTCCTGCTCGGCCTTGGTGTCTTTGGTTACGGGCAGATGCTTGAATTCAATGCCGTAGTTGCCAGCCAGTTGCTGGAACTCCGGGTGGTTCGAAACAATAAGGGGCACCTCAATGTTCAGCTGGCCAGCCTTGGTACGGAAGAGTAGGTCATTCAGGCAGTGGCCGATCTTGGACACCATGATCAAAACACGCAGCTTCTTCGCAACGGGTCGAATATCGTACTCCATCTTGAGATTGGCAGCAAGTGCGCCAAAAGGCTCATCCAGATGCGCCGTCGACTCCGATGGAGTGGGACCAAAATGAACACGCATGAAGAACTTCTCAGAGACCGGGTCGGAAAACTGCTGGAGATCCAGAATGTTGAGGTTCTGTTCGGCAAAGATGCCTGTCACCGCGTGGACGATGCCAGGCTTGTCCGGGCAGGACAGGGTCAGGATGTGATCGTTAGCCATGTTGAAAGGCGATGTCGAAACCGTGCAAAGGAACTGTCGTGGTTGTTGGTGTCGTTGTTAAGATGAAGGTGAGTCAGTGTGACGATGATGTTCGTTGGTGGATGAAAATGTCAGGGCTTACTTAACCTCCGTGGCTGAAAGCATGTTTGGCGGGGGGGGATTTGACCCACAGCGGCCGGGCTCGCGCGTGGGCATTGGCTCCGTTTTCAGTAACGTCGGAGATCCTTCGGCGTCGCGCTTTTGCTGGCCACGTACAGAGAGAGTCTAGCGCTTGCGGAATGCCCGGCTGTCATAGTTCAGGACGTTGAAAAATAAACGCCCAAGGAAAAGAGCGTACACGAAGACGGAGGCTGCTCGAGGTTTAATGATAGCATGCAAGCAGCAATGCGATAGTTAAATGAAGACATGTGGTGACAGCTCAGCTATCCGGCAATCTAGGAAGAATCGCTATTGTCTGCGCAGGAAAAGGCCCCTCCAATTTCCCCGTTGGCATAGGCGTTGATGATGTTCTGCACTACGCCGTATGTGCCGCCAATCGTCAGAAAAGCAGCCAGGGCAATCATGAGCCAGTTCAAATAGTAAACCACAGCCTGCCACCAGCGGCCCCGGCGGTAGTGTTGGTGATCATGCACCCAAAGGTACCCCGGCAGCCCAAGTGCCAGTGGCGAGAAGGTTAGACTGCCCGCGAGTGCGAGAAGATAATTGAAAATAGGGATGCCCGACGCGAGAAGGAAAGATACAACACACATGCTGCCTGTGCATCCAAACCAAACCGACCAATGGACAACTGAGTTCTTCTGTAGATGCTCAGAGTTACGCAGGATACGAACGAACATGTACTTGGCCGCGACATGGACGTACAGACAGGCGCTGACGAGGAGACCAATCAAGCCAATTCCGTAGGCTACTTTCTTGACAACGTCGCCAGCACTGCCGAGAGACGGCGAGGCCACCCACTGGCCACAGTAGCGATAGACAACCAAAGAGAAGGTCAGGTAGGACGCTGTGACGATTCCCATGCAAAGGTAAACGGCTTTGTTGTAGTCCCGGGGCTTTCGCATCTCTGAGATGACAGGTAGAAACGCTGAGGTTCCGGCCCCAGAGCAGAAGATCGTGGCCACCGACGTGATACCTGTGACGAATGTCGGATTTCCGATAACATGATAGCCCAGTTCGAAATCTCCGGTCTGTGGAGCAGCTGCAGGACGATCACGGGTGGTGACACCGACGCTGTTGAACTGTCAGTCGGGGTTCCCCGGCAAAAGTCTCGTACGAACTCACACGACAACGAAGACAGCAATGTAGACCGAGAGAAACCCAGCCCACGTAAGCCATGCAATCTTTTCGAATTTCCGTACGCTTGCAAGAGCAAAAACAGCAATCGTTGCAACGAGCATAAACCAATTCGTGCAAATAGCGTGGCTCGATAGTGCATTGAGGCCGACGGAGGATCCAAATATGCCACTGGCCGCAACAATTGCGTACGTGACGAGGAAAAGCACGCCGACAATTTCCCTCAGCCAAACACCGCCGACAACGTAAGCCATGTCGGCGATTGAATGGCAGCCAGCATGCGTGTTGCGGAAGTTTCCTTGGATAATAGCACAGTAGGTGTTCAGAAACTGCCAGCCCAGAACGTTGATGGCGCCAGGTAGGGCCCCGAGAACGAACATGGCGGAAGGTATACTGAGTACCCCAGTGGCGAAGATCACTGAATGCTTATGAGCAGCTGAATGCCATTGGTATAGAGAGAGAGAGGAGAGACGCACCTTTGAGAAAAATGACCGAAGCATGGATCCAACCTACAGTACGGAAATCGACTGTGCCCTCGCCCTTCTTGAAAACCTCAAAGGAGTTATTGCTGTCATCTGCTTTGGCGATTTCGATGCTACCGCTTGTCCGTGCTGGAGCAATGGCATCAGTGCCCTTTTCTGAATCCCTAGTGGACATGCTAAATTCCAATACGTGGTGGCCTTTGTGTGAGAGAAAATGCGTCTAGATCTTTGTGATTGAAGAAGGATCGACATGTGTATGACAGTAAGACGAATAAACGCCTTTGTTAAATAGAAAGCGATACCTATCTTCTGCGTTACTACAAGAAGGAGAAGCAGGCTTATCTCCAAAGAGGAGATTGGCCTGGGTCAGCTTTCAGGACATGCAGGCCCAAATCATGACCAACATGAGCAGAACGTTCCCCGGACCTGGGTTACATCTGCAAGTGCCGCTAAGTGGGAACCGAAGTGGAGTGATTGTCATTCATGTAGGTGCGTGATGATAAGGTTGGGGTCATCTCGACATCTTGGGGTAATCTAGCATCTCTGGTTGGTTTCACGTTGCTCTAACCATCACACTAAACCCCAACTTTGATAACCACAGAAAGTGTCAGTCACACATTTGGAAGCGGGGTAGATCTGACTTGCTTGAGCGGCATCTGGAGCGTGGAGAAGCGCTCGTGACAAGTATTCGTCCATCATGAAGACGCGAGTCTCCAATCCTGGCCGCGGGACTGATTCTTGGCAAGCGGGTGATCCTTATCACAGCATACCATTTAGGCACCACTGGAATTGATGACTGAGATGTGATGTTGAGATGGCTTGGTGAAATTCTCAAGCGGACTTTCGAGATTGGTTGATTGTCAATGACATGGCAGGAGACTTGAACAGAACCTGAAACATTCATTGTAGGCAAGATATGCGATTTCCTCAACTCTCTGCATTAATAGCTATCCTCAATATGGCGTCGTAGACTCTTTCAGGATGGCTCCTGGTCTGACAGGCAAAATTGACCCCTCTGGGGCCGCGTTTCTACTCTTAAAATCATCGCAAATCTGTTCCATTGTGACAAACTCCACTCCTTCATGACTCTTCATGTACTCGATAAGCCTCTCATGCATCAATAAGACGTGAGGGCGCCCGGAAACATCAGGGTGTATCGTTAAGGGAAATATGAACTCGTCATACTCCCGATAGAAGTAATCAAAATGATCTCTCCAGATATCTTCAACGTCGCGTGCGTTCACAAAACCATGGCTGTTTGGCGCGTCTTTGATAAACATCATTGGTGGGAGGTCGTCGAGATACCAGTTAGCGGGTATTTCAACAATGCCAGTGTTCTGCCCTTGTACAAGAGGCTTCATCCACTCGCTGGCTTTCTTTTTGTAGTCGATCTTCGTCCAAGTATCTCCGGTGCGAAGGTAGTAGGCCTGGCAATCGTGGTGACTCATGCTGTGGTCGTACTCAATCCCGTAATCGGCCAACAGCTGACAGCCTTCCTTCGAGGTCTCCCACCAAGGTGCGACGGAACCTCGAGGAGGTTTACCAGCAAACTCAGTCAACATGCGGTACGTCTTATCGAGGACCTCCTTCTGCTGTTCGATAGTCATGTCTGTGGGGTTCTCTTGAGAGTACCCATGCAGACCAATCTCATGGCCAGCATCACGAACGGCAGCCATCTCTTCGGGAAACGTCTCGAGGCTGTGGCCCGGGATGAACCAAGTGCTTTTGATGTTGTACTTGGTGAAAAGCTTCAGAACCCTCCTGGTTCCGACAGTGCCGGCAAAGAGACCTGTTCTTGGGTGAGTATGGAGTCCGTATTATGTTAACGAGCACCTACCTCTGCTGATATCGTTCGGTGAATCTTCTCCGCCATACGAGCCCAGCCACCCGGCAACGGCATCAACATCGACGCCATAGCTGACCAAAACACGTTTCTTGCCCATGGTGGCGTATGAGGAGGGGTGAGTAATTCTGGAAGATGCTGTAAGTGTGCCGTCGATTGCGGGGGCATGTGCGGTTAGAGTGACATTTATCTACCGAGTACCCTCCACATCGATCCTCCCTGATCTGCGGGTGCTACAATTGGATTTGTAGTGGAGTACGTCATGGCCCCGTTGGAGACTAACCCCTTATCGCGGGGTAGTTGCTCAGGAGGCCGTTGCCTCCAACTACGGGCCAGCACCGTTGGGGTAAAGACAGTGGCGATGCTGCTTCCACGATATTTGGCTTATCATGTTTGATCAAGATACAGGAACGTAGTGCAATTTAGCATAATCAGACCGCGCTCCTGCCAGGTAGACGACGGGGGATCTAAGACGCAGCGATATCAACAAGCTTGGCTGAGGCTTTGGCCATGGTTGAAGCATGCGACGTATGTACGTCCAACGGTTGTGATATACTTTCGAGGCATTCAGGTGCTTGCATGTCTTGTGCTCGACACGCTTTCCACTCAAACGCCGACTCCCATGCCTGTCCTACCCTGAGAATACTGCTCTCTCGCCACATACCTCGACGATCTGCATGCCGACGGGAAGCATCGTATTCTGATCATCTGCAGCTCCTGCGAGCCCCACTGGAAGTGACATGGCAGGATGACCAGTGATATTGAAAATGGCTGTGTTTGAGGTGAGTCCAATACTCGGTTCGAACGAACCCAAGACTGAGTCTCGAGGCCCATGGCGAGGAGCGACAAATGGGGTAGTAGGCATGACGATGACATCGTATGATTGAAATACGCGATCATACGCATCTCTCAGTTGCCTCCCAATGTTGACGGTCTTGCTGTACAGGCCTGGAAACTTGTCCATAAGGTAAAGCCCGTTGATGACGGTGTTCTTGGTTGAAGGAAATAGTTTCTGAAAGTTGGAGTCCAGCCATGGAAGTCTTGCCTCTTCAAACTCCGTCAGATGAAGACCACGTTGGCCGTAGCCTCGGCCGAGAATGCCCATGGCACCAGCCAGACGCTGTTGGATAGTCCATATTGATGGTCCTTCCACATGGCAAGGTATGGAAACAGTATCGACCACAGCACCAAGCTGCTCTAGTCCCCTTGCTGCGGCAAGGACGCAAGATTTTACATCGCTTTGAACCAAAGCATGGTCGATTCCCTCTTTTAGTACTGCGACTTTGACGCCGTCGAGTCTGTTCGCGCCGGATAGTGTCCTGGAGAACTTGAAAGTCCCATGGGGCCCAGCTCCCACCGACTTTCCGTCAATGTTGTCATAGCCGGCAATGGCGTCAAGACATAAAGCGACATCTGCAACACACCTTGCCAAGGGACCTGCGTGGTCGTCTATGGGATCTCCGGATGTGATGCCGGTAAATGGGACGAGACCATGTGTTGGCTTGAGTCCAACACAGCCGCATAGAGAAGCCGGCACTCGTATACTTCCGCCTTGATCCGTTCCCAACGCGATGTCAACAGTCGCAGACGCTACTAAGGCCGCGCCGCCGGAGGTACTCCCTCCCGCCGAGTAGCCTGTTGCGTAGGGATTCTCAACTGTTCCTTGAGCGCTCGTGAATGATGATGTGGAATTGCAAAAGTGTTCGCATGTTGCAGTTCCCAGAATGTCGGCACCCTCATCAAGGACGCGGGTGACGATGGTGGCGTCTGTGGATGGAGTCCAGGCTGGGAAAGCATCGCTCCCAAAGAACTGAGGGACTCCGGCGACTGCAATGCAGTCTTTCAGGCAGACACTTTTGCCTTTCATTGAGCCTCCTAAAGTGCTGCCTTTGATCAGGAATCGATGAGCCCAGGCGTGGCCAAACTCCTGTTCATCTTCAGCAGGAAGGCGCACGTTCTGGCGAGGATATCGTGAGAGGTCCGGGGCAGGTTGATAGTCCGGGAGGCTCAAAACTCTCTCCGCGCAGTCGTGTACGGCAGCAAGAAGTCGCTCGTACTCTGGAGATTCTTCGTCCTTGATAGTTAGGCCCAATGGTGCCAGGACCTTTTCCACATCGCCTTCCCGAACGGGGTTGTCGCTTGGTTCCACGTCAGTGTGAGCGATCGATATTCTGGGGGTTCAGTCTTACGATGCGATATCCTTAAAGAAGACCGACATAATGATCGTGTGGAGTTGAGACTGTAAAGTCTTCCTCTGTGGTGCCAGTCACGTAATTGTCGTGTGTGCGTCTGATGATGCAGAGAACCATTGAAAATTATTGCTTTTCAATAGGCACAGTAATCGTTTGGTTCACGGGTTCAAGTCTGGACCTGAAATATTTCTTGAAGCGCACGTCAGTGGTAATTTTAGTCATCAAAATCGACGCAACACCGCCGTTTCCATTTCATCACGTATGAGACGTACGACAAATCACGGCCGTTGACGCCGCATGTTATGAGAGAAGCCCCTCCAAATGCGGCCCCAATGGTAGTTCGCCTCCAAATACGACCAGGGGGCATCCTGACCCCAACTTGTTGGAGTCTGTGTGGAGGTCAACTCCAATGTGAGCGGGGTACTCAAAACAGAGTTGACTTGACGTGCACTCACCAGGCGAGCATTTTGAGCCACCATTGCCGTGAACTCTTCATCAGCTTCGGTGAAGTGGCGGCGGCAAAGATTATCTGGATAGCTTTATAGAAGCGTGACTTAATTTCCCACCTTGAGGTGTCGTCAATCTAGTCCCAGCGGGATCACCTTCATCCGCTTCCATTCTCCCAATGGCTGAATTCCAACAACCCCGCATCATGAGGGCTGCCCAGATTGTAGAGGTTGGTATCGTCGTCCTCACAGATGTCTACAGGGAGAGTGACTAAGGAACACTAGTATGGAAAACCATATCAGCTCACTGAGAGACCAACTCCAATTATACGAGATCACGAACTCCTGGTTCGGGTCAAAGCAGCTGGTTTCTGCCATTCTGACCTTCAAGTATTGGACGGACAGTTCAAGTCACCTCTTGGTCTCATCCCATCTCACGAGCCGGCCGGATGCATTGTTCAAATTGGACATCGATGCCATCCTCGTTGGAAGCTTGGTCAGAGGGTCGGTGTCCTCAACTTCAAGAATGCCTGCGACCAATGCGCTGGTTGCAAGATAGCAAAGCAAGCACTGAATCACTTGGATCCGAGGTATTGCGACAACCGAGAGACTGCAGGATTCCAACACGATGGAGCGTTTGCGGAATACATCGTCGCCGACCCAGAAACAACCGTGTTACTCCCCGACAGTCTTTCTTTCGAGCAGGCGGCGCCACTAATGTGCGCGGGTGCCACTGTCTGGGGCTCGCTCGAAAGAGCAACCCAAGGCCTAGAACAAGGCAGTGTTGTGGCTGTCGTAGGCATCGGTGGCCTTGGGCATTTGGGTATCCAGTTCGCCAAGGGCCTCGGTTTTCGAACCATTGCCGTAGATAGCCGCCCAGCGGGCAGGCTATTGGCCAACGAAACATCGAACCCAGCTTTGCGTCCAGATCTTGTAATAGACTCGGGCAGTCCCGACGCCGACAGGCGGATCTTCGAGTTTACAGAAGGCCAGGGCGTTGCGGCAGCTATTGTCTGTACAGACTCATTGATTGCTAACGCCTGGGCCCTCAAGATCCTTCGCATGGGTGGCTCCCTGGGGATTCTGGGCCTTCCCGCAGAGCAGTGGAGGTTTGAGGCCGACTTGATCGTCTTCAAGGAGTTGACACTGAGAGGGACGTATGTCGCAAGCAGAGTCGCCACGGAAAGAATGATGGAGGTCGTTAGCCAATACGGCATCGAGTCTCATTTAGCTATGGCATCTTTTGATGATATCCCAGGCATCGTCGATGCATACAAAGATGCTGATTTCCGAGGAAGACTTGTAGTCAGGATATCGAAGTAGGGACGGAGAGTATGAACCTGGTTGCCTCTGCACTTACCGCGTTCTAATTACCTTATCATCCTGATACGAGCTTACGATACTCCTGAAGAGCCTGCCCCATTACGTTGATGAAAGGCCATTGAGTGTTGCTTTTGAAAAAGTGCGCCCATATCATGAGCACGGCCAGTCCCAGGCTGCGCGGTTCTCTTTCGATGGCTCCGTTGTACTCCTCAGCCACAAAGTCGACTGACATGCATGCTTCGTCGACGATGCACCAGACCCAATGTAGAATGCGATCCTCGCTGTCTGCATGATGTCAGCGAGACGGTTATGGTAAAAGGCCGTACACTTTACCTGTCAAAGGGGTCGCGGCTAGGGTCTCGGTCAACGAGAACAACCACTTGCTCAGTAGGACTGCACACTCTAAGCCTGAAAGCGAATGTCTGACACTCCAAAAAAAGGCCTGACTGCGTGCGACACGATCTACGCCGAGGCGGACCGGGATACTTAGCATGTGTGTAGAATACAACAGAGCCGTGACAACTCCATCGCTTCGCTCCACTGCAGGGGACTGAGCGAGGGCCCGCGCGATACGCCTGGGATCGCGAGTCTCGAGTAGGCGGTATGGCCCTAGGTGTAGGTAAATTCGAACGTATGCCAATCCGAGCAGAGAGCTGGAGGTGAATGGTATAGGTCCGTTCTCATTGTTGGGATCCAGCGTTGACTCCGGAGCCTGCTGCCAACCGGACGTCCACGAACGGAGTCCACTCCTGTTGAATCAGTCAATACTGCAACGCACTTGGTGCAAATGTCAAGCGGGTACTAACTCAAGCTTATCGACTTCTTCCGCCGGCAGCTGAGCCGAGTGATCCATAACGGGAAGAGACAAGTCTCTGACAATGTATATGCGCTGCAGAAGCCCGTGAAGGAGCACGTAATTGCCAAGTGGTGTTGGAATCGGATCCAGAATTCCCATGCCGTCGTCAGCCTTCTTCAACAGCAAGGACAACGCATGCTGAAAGAACAGCTGCTGCTTGGATATCTCGCTGTGAGCAGCCTGCCACTGCATTGCATTGGGTGCCTTCCATTCCTTGGTCGAGCACGGCAATCTGAGGTTGATTTCGTTGCTCCGCAGAACAGGATAGACGTTGTATGCAATACTGTGTATGTGAAGAAAAGAGAACGCGATCAGCTTGGTGCGTCGGACGGATTCCTGCCGTACCCAGGCCTCCCAAACTGCTTGGGATCCGTTGGTGCCGTCTGTCAAGGACGGATGGGTTTCCTCGCCGAGGCCGAGATCACGAAGAACCTGAGCAAGGAGTCCTTGCAAGGTAAATGCCTCTTGGAGAAGGGCGACCTTGGGTTCCCAAGTAGCATAGCCCATGAGAAGAACGAGAGCGCGTACCGTCTCAATGGGTTCCCAGGTTGCCCACTCATTGAAAGGGTCTCGTGCGACGTGCTCGGGTCGCGTGGCTCCTTTAAGCGGCGAGGGGTCATGGAGACCCAGGTAGGAGCGGCTCTTGGCACCAAATTTACCAGCCTCGCGTCGTATCCTCTCTACGAGGATTGCTTGGCCAGCATGGAATAGCGACTCTGAATTGCGACGTTCGAAGCAGTACTGACTGCCCAAAGCTGCAATCCCGAGGATCAGTTCCAAAGCATGGTCCGATAGCCGCCACGTTGCGACATGGATGAAAGGCATATGGGAATGAAACCCCTCAAAGAAGGAGGTCACATATCGCGTCAATGCATGGCGTGATGGGAATTTGAAAGTAGGATCAAGAACATCGCGGAAAGCCTCTGTCGCAGCAATGAGGCGGGAACGCTGGTCGTCAGTGACCCTGAAGGGTTGAGAATCACCTTCATGGGAACGAGGGCCTAATATTCGTAAGCGTACGTCACTCGTGTATAAATCCAATCATGGCCTTACTGTATTCTGTAAGATCATGGTGCAGTCGATTCTTTGCAGGGGCTGAGGGAAGCCAAGCATTGAACGGTGTACCGGGTCTCTGGTTCTGCGTGTAATTTGCATCATCTCTGTTGCGCAAGGCAGGATCCAGGACATCTTCTTTCTCTGGGCCCTGAAAGTAGGGGCTCCATTCTGCTGGAAGCCCTACCCCGTCCAGGAAATTTGCGAACTCACGGAACTGGGCATCGAACCCCGTACTTACGCCATCTATCGCACTGCTATCAAAGAAATGTGGCGGGAGAATATTCTGCTGAAATGGTTGTGCTACCATACTGTTGTTACCATGACCAAGTGAATATATCTCCGTCGGAGTTTGAGCCCGTTGTTGATGGGTTGGGTTTGGCCATTGCGTAGGCTCCACTGTTGTCACAGTTGTAGTGACGGTGGCGTTGGTGGTAGCTTGGTGATCTACCGATGGAACAGAACAGGACGCCGAAGGCGTTGGTTTATCATCTGGGTGTGTGTCCTCGTGAGATGTGATTCTCTGATGGCGGGTTAGGAGATCCCGACGTGTAAACGCAGCTCCGCAATGGCAGATGAAAGGCTTCTCTTTGGTGTCTGGAGTGCAGCACATTTGGTGAGCACATGGATATGAGGCAAGGACGCGGACCCAAGCGTGCTGATAGACCCCGGTTCTCCTATGTTGTTTGCAAGGACTCGGCACTTACGAGTGCGGATATGACGTTCGAGATGCTCGGTACGCTTGAAGGTTCGGCCGCAGTGCGGACATGCGCGTGCACCAGGTACGGATGTAGTCCGCCGCCTGCGCTTATTTTGCGACGGCTTCTGATGCTGTTGCGCGTGGGTATGGGGCAGCATCTCCACGGGAGTCCACAGGAGGGCCTCCCCAGCAGTTTGGAGCAGGTGAAGTTCGCCGCGGCGATGTTGGAGGTGGAAGAGATGTTGGGGGGTGGACATGCGGCGCGGGGTCTCGGGGCAGCTCTGGCTTTTGGGGTCGAACTCGGCTCTCAGTGGAGTCTTACGCCAGAACCTCGTCAGCGCTGATCAGAGGCGCGCCATGAATCGTAAGCGTGCTTCGAGACTGGGGTTATCGAGTGCTGGCGACCTGGGCTACGGGAGTGAGTTGGGGTAAGATAAGTGCCAACGTAGATCCGAAGCTACCTACCCATCCGAGACGATACCTCTCCACCACCACCACCTCGATCTATCTCAAAGATTGGCCTCTCATCCAGATAGATGCATCAAAAAAGGTCCGCCATCCGCATCGTTCAAAAACTCAAAAACCTGTGAACTATTGCCGTGCTCTTTCATCTATCTTTTTTCTTGTGACGGAGCCTCTGTGAGTCAACGTCGAGTTGGAACACGCCAACACACAACTGGCAATGCTCTTGACATTTCCTGGCGTGGCCCTGGTCACTGGAGCAGGAGGAACAGGTTTGTCAGCGTCATTGCACGTCATGTTGTGACGGTCATGGCGCGGCCTTGCTAACAGGACATAATGTGCACAAGGAATTGGCGCAGCTGTGGCCAAAAGGTTCGCGCAGTCTGGCTGCACCAGGCTCGCCCTCACAGACATCAACGCCGAGTCACTCGCCAAGACACGCAGTGCGTTACGGGACTTTCGACCGGAAGCGCAGATATGTAGCATGGCGGGCGACATCTCGAATGATTCCTTTGTGTCGTCTTTCGCCAAGCACGTTTCAAAGACGTTCGGGCGTGTCGATTATGCCGTCTTTAGTGCGGGTGTGCTGGGAGCCTCGTTGCGATCTCACGAAACACCCGTAGCAGATTTTGACCGCATTACAAACATCAACTATAGAGGGACATGGCTGTCGTCGCGTGCCGTTCTCTCCATCATGCTAGAGCAAGAGGCGCTCGCAGAACATCCGAGGCAGAGGGGCGCCATTGTGAACATTGCGAGTCAACTGGGCATTGTGGCTCGGCCCGCTGCTGCTGCGTATTGCGCGTCAAAGGCTGCAGTCATCAACATGACGAGATCCGATGCCATTGACTACTCCAAGGACGGCATCAGGATCAATTGCGTATGCCCAGGGGTGATTGAAACGCCTATGACAATCGGCTCGAAAGAGGTCGCTCAAAGGCTTAAGCCTGCCATCGATATCGCCCCTATGCAGCGCATGGGAACCCCAGAGGAAGTAGCCGACGCCGTGTTGTTCCTCTGCTCGACGCGGGCATCGTTTGTACAAGGGCATGCGCTCGTGGTTGACGGTGGCTATACTATCAATTAATCAAGTTATTGAAAAATGTCTATGCTTGCCTAGGTATCAAGGCGTGAACGCATTACCGTCTTTGCGGAGGCAGCAGGGCCTGTAGGGCATGCAAAATGTCAGCCAGAGGTTCTGGACCGACGGTAAGCACTGGTACCTTATTCAACTATGCACGGGCCACGCAACAGCGGGGCAACCATCTGGTCTCATTGCCCCGCCATCTGCTGCTGACGTCCCACTCTGATGAGGCACACAGTCCGTGCCTTCCTTGTCCTTCTGCTATCGAGACCAGGAAATCCGAATGGGCACGACTGATCATCGACACCACAGTTCCCGTACCCGGCATCGTCATATTCGTCACGATGCAGTCCGGAATATCAGGCAAGACCATTGTTACCTGGGTTGCATGAGCTCACACATCGCTGACTCCCTTTAAGCCTCGAAGGAGCTGGTCTCCCAGTTCAACACTCTGCTCTCGTCCGAGTCGTACTTTGGCCTCCTTGCCACCATTGAGGCAGAAGCCCTCAAACCTATTGACTTTCTGTCGCCAGTCTCCTCGACGGCTTCTTTCTCCGATAACCTCGCGTCTCTACAGCCCCATCTCAAGGAGACTGAGGCTCTCTACATCATCCTTCGTCGCCATGCAACCGCCCCCCACCTCATCGCCATCACCTACGTTCCGGATGCTGCCAAGGTCCGCCAGAAGATGCTTTTTGCGTCTACCAGGCTGACACTGACCCGCGAGCTCGGCTCTGAGCACTTCCGCGAGACTATTTTCACAACCACTGCTTCTGAGCTGACGCCTTCCGGCTTCGACAAGCACGATGCCCATAACAAAATGGATGCGCCGTTGACCGAGGAAGAACAGAGCTTGGGCGAGGTGAAGCGCGCCGAACAAGAAGCGGGCAGAGGCACCGGGGCACGAGAGATCCATCTCAGCCAGAAGATGAAGCTTCCGATGCCGGATGACGCCATCGCCGCCATGCGAGAGGTTGGACAGCACAATGGCCGCGTCCTCACCATGCTGGTATGTCCATGCCTGTCGTGCGACCTATGGACTAGGAAACAGCTAAAGCTAACCGAAATCTGCCTTGACAGAAAGTGAATCCCGACACCGAGAGCGTCGAGCTTGTACCTTCGACCGAGTCGCCGACCTCGATCGCCGAGCTGTCGCAAGCCATTTCGACAACCGAGCCCCGCTTCAGCATCTTCCGCTATACCCATACTCACAATGGGACTGAAACAAGTCCTGTCCTCTTCTTTTACACGTGCCCTGCCAACTCCTCCTCGGCCAGACCTGGTCACAAGGCCATTAAAGACAGAATGCTCTATCCGCTGATGAAGCGTGCAGTTCTCGCCATAGCGTCAAGTGAGGCTGGACTTGAACTTGCCAAGAAGTACGAGGTCGAGGAGCCCAGTGAGATCACAGAAGAGTCGGTTTTGTCCGATCTACACCCCAGAGTTGAGGTCCGACAAGCATTCAGCCGCCCTAAGCGGCCTGGTCGGTGAGAACGCGAAAGAACCAAGCAATTACCTGTTTAGCCGTTCTGCTCGTAACAAATCAAAATCTCTACTGGCGATGTTTCTCTCGCTAAGATGCCTCTTGTGTCATTGTCCTTCCAAATATGACACGTTTCTACTCACGCTTCGTCCAGCAATGCAACCCATCAAAATCTTCCTGGCCCTTTTTACTTCATCGTGTTCATGGAGGACAGCTCCTGATGCACTGTAGCTATGATCAAAACGAATTAGATTTGGTATCTTCGACATTGCTCCCGCAGCATACCATCCATGCAAGGCCGCAAATGCCCCTCCACATCTATCTGCACCGCATTGGGATCAAAACAAATGCAATCTCGTTGCCTCATCATCTATTCCTCGTACTTGCCTCCGGTGAACGCGAGATTGCTCTTCTCAAGTCTTTCCTTAATGTATTCGTACACGGTGAATGTGACAGCTTGGCCAGGGGCAACACGCATAATGCGCGGCGTGATGCCCTTGTAGAATGCGTGGAAACCTTCTTGTCTGTCACACAAAGTCAACGGCAGCTTCGACCGTTTCTGGCAGAAAACTTACTTGAACATGTCACCCGCAATCTTCGTGATACGGCTCCAGGCACTGGTTCCAAACTCGGCCGGCGCCTTCTGCAACCTCGTCTTGATTGTGTCGATGGGCGCGTTGCTCAATGGGCCCATCGCACCACTAACGAGACCAATGCATGTCGTCTGCCAGCTCGGCAAGTTGGTGCCCTCGTACTGAGGTTGCCAGTTCTTGAGCGCCTCCTTGAAGTAGCTGTACGCGGTGAAGTTGACGGCCTGGTTGGAGCCCTGACGCAGGGCTGTCAGACTCACGCCGCGGTAAAGGGCACCAACACCTTCCTCCTTGACCACTGTGAATAACGCGTGCGCAGCATTGCGGTACTTGGGGACGTCGAGCGGATCGGCCATGCTATGGTGTTGCGCCTGCAGGCGGATCTTGATCACCTCCATAGGCGTGACAACAGCGACGGCTTCTGTAACACCTGCAGCAAGGCCGGCTGCGCATTGAATAATCTAGTCAGTCACTTGGTTCGTTACAGAGAGTGTAGAGGATCCCACTTGCCAAGGAACGTCCCCTTCGCGCTGACGACCCCCGTGCTCTTATCAGCCAGCAGCTGCTTGTAGGTTTCGAAACTCGTGAAACGAATGGCCATCTTGGGCACGATGCCAGTCATGACAGCTCCCAAGCCCTTGTACAGCGCTAGAGGCGTCTCACGCTTCACAATCTCGACACCAGTACGAACGAATCCGCGTTTTGGTGCGCCAGGTTGCCGCGCTCGCCTCGACAGCTGCATGCGAACCTTGATCGTGTCTTGTTTTTGTCAATTGGCCGCTCTAGCAAAAGTCAACCTGGCCATGCTTACCCAGTGGATGACACGCGAGCGCCTCCATCATACCGGCAGCGCCTCCGGCTGTAGAGACGAGTCAGTATACAAGCTTCGGATATGGTGCAATGGCCGACAAGTCGTACCAATCAAGTTGGTTGCCACCGAGGGCGGCGTCTTGCCGTCGGCTTTCACCTTGGTAGCCATGTGGTGCGGTGCCAATGTAGCTTCTACCTGGTGACGGGGCGGTGGTGTTTGTGGTGCTGGGGGTCTGACACAGAACCAGCGACGAGATGGAGTGGAATGGGCGCGAAGACAAGGTCAAGCTAATGACGCCAATGGAGAGAGACGCGAGTATGACAAGGACAGAAGGAACAAGAAGAGAAGATCAGGCGAGTGCAGAGGGGACCAGAAATATGACGAAACGGCTTGTCAGATGGGAAACATCCTCGGCGCCGAAAAGGCAGTGCCACGGTTAATAATGGCACCAGCCATGAGACGGCGGCGCGACTGGCGACCGACTGACCAGATGACTCAACGTCTCGCGCGAAACCGCCTTCAATACTTTCGACCAGCTGCTTCGCCCTTTCATCCGCGGCACCGGGATGGGATGGAAAGGGAAGTACCCAGCTAGACTCCTAGCTCTCCCGAAGTGAGTCTGGGGCTGGCCCATGGCAAGCGGAGACGGCGACGGAAGGGAGGCAGGCAGGGGATAAGATACAATAAGCCGCCTACTCCTCCAGAGCCGATTGAAACACGTGTGGGAAGGGGGCACCTCGATGGCTTGCGACAGCTCGGCGTAACGGAACCAAGCCGCTTGCGTCCACATCAGGCTCTGGCATCTGAGAGAACACGCCAATTGACCAACTGAGAAAGGTGCACTGCTCCCAATGTTAGTTTTTGGTGGCCGCTGTGTCACTGGGCGAATGGATGACATTGATCGGCGAGATCATGGCGCGTCGGCTGGCAGACGATCTGGGCTGCACTTCTTCTCTCGGCCTGTGATATCCAAGACGTGACCCAGTGACGTCGCCCTAAGCGGCGCCCAGCTCCTGATGCACAACGACTTTACCGACCGTGAGCCGAGCTTGTGATTGCGGGTTTGCGGGGAAGTCAATTTGTGGGTCCCGGCCCATTCCGGCAGTGGCAGGGCACGTTCATGTGCCCCCTTGGACGAACCCCGCTACATACTGGTGGTGGTAGGTCCTAGACGCGATGGCGATACGCAGATGGTCGAGCCTGTTCTTTGCCGAGGTAAGACTTTTGTTTGTTGCGGCTCAGGCTGTTGTCCTTGTCCATCAGACGCCCACCATCATGTTGTGGTACATGGCAGGTGGAACTTAACCCGCCAAGCTTCACTCGTACCGCGCCACTTTTCCACGTCACTTCTGTTCTCTCGCCAGGCAAAGCCAGAACAGCTGTAAACAAGGGCTCGTTACGTTAACTGAATGACCGGATGTCTTTCTACTCGCCACCGCCGCCCCCGCCCCCGCCGCCCCCGTCACCGCCGCCGCACCCGCTGCTATCGCCCGACACTCCACCACCACCGCCTCCCGGACTATACCCGTCGTTTCTCCTGAATCTAGACTTTCCTTCATTGCGTCCATTCAATAACACATCCAAGGGCTCCCGTTCGACCCCCTTTGGCGCCGGTCTTGCGAAGTCCGGTAAGTATGATTCGAGCCAGTGATCTATAGAGTTGGTCGTGGGGGGCTCAATCTCAGCCTTCTTCCACAGCTGTCGAGCTTCAGCGAGCAACACCCTCGCGCTGTCGGCACTTATGGTGCACTCTGGCTCGATCAGCCACAAGCCTCTGATCAGGCAGAAATCCCAATACTGCCCAGGGAACAATCGATGGGTACGCCAGAGTAGATCGACCTCCAAGGTAGGTGGCATCAGCTTGCCAAAGCGGGCTTTCGATGGGCCAGACGGTTGGCTTCCAGGTTGCCTGTCAACGACCTTGGGATCGAACTTGGATACGTAATGGCCCTGCTTGAACCTGGCTATACTCTCGCGGAAGATCAACACGAAGTCTCTGTAGTCCCCGATGGCCTCGGCCAACCCCTCGGTAAAACGTGGAATCGCATCTCGAGCTCGGACCAAAGTTTTCCAGTACTGGATCGATCGCTCCAAGTCCTCTCGGAGATCCTGCAGGTAAGGCCAGGGGCAAAGCTCGCATTGTTGTGAGAACTCCTCGTGGTTGCTTTGTAGCTTGCAACGCTCATACCGCTTGCCTGTCCGGAAGGCTGTGTATGACGCGATGTCCATCGCTCTGGGCAGCTCGACGCTGGGGCCTAGGGCGCATCGATTCCAGACCTGCATCTTGATCTGCCGTTCAGAGGGAGACGCCTTTTTTTCCCAGGAAGTAGTACCAGCCTCAATGGGCTTATTCGGCTGATCTGGCTGCCCATCATTATGAATCGAAGTCCTTTTCAGCCAACGGGAGAGTAGACTACCCGAGGCAGACTGCCGGCGATTACTCTTTGTATCCTCCCATGGCGGGTGCGTCCACAGTTGATACGTGAGTTCGTGGCCTACGCCTCCAGTCATTTGATTGTACTTGCGCCACGCTCGTTGCGTTTCTTTGGGCGACCAGTCCATAGACAAAATCTTGCTCAGTGGGAAATGGCGATGAATGAGACCAAAAGTTTGGTTGAATCTGGTTTTGCCAGCCCACAAATGCCCATGAAAGCGCGAGGGCTTCATAAGATGACAGTACCAGATCATGGCAACATCCCTACTGGTTATCAGTCTTACTGGCCGCTCCGATAGGTATAAGGAAGCATGCATACAATGGGGGGGGATGATCATTCGGCGTCAATCGGCTGTAGTCGAGGAAACGGAGGTACACGATGTAGCGCCATTCAGAGTATGCCAGCGCTTCATCGTCTATTCCACCCTTCTCGCTCGTCCCAAGGTGTGGTAGCAACTTGAGAAAGAGCTCAGCCAGCTCAATGTGTTGCTGTTGGCCACAGTCAGGTTGATTCTCAGCAATTCAATGTTGTTTATCTTACTCTGGCGGGTTTCTGCAGCGGGATGCGCTTCGTATTCTTGGTCCACACATCCTCAAATACGCAGATGGGTTGCGCGGTCATAGCGATTAAAGGTCGATACGTCTTCGTGGGCTTGGGCGTTCTACGTTGGTCAGAGTATGTCGCGGCTGTAGCGTGCACTGGGACCTAAGCTTTAACAAATCTAAAATAATTGGCGCTGTGGATAACACGAATGGGCTGCACCTCGAAAATGCCTTGCGACTTGGCCTTCTTCTGTGGTGAATGGCTTGCGCCGTGGCCTTGTGGCCCCTGGTCTGCCGCGTGATCACAGTGCTCGGGGCTTAGCGCTGCCAGATCTGCAACAGCTTCAAGCCACCGCCCAGGCACTGAGGCACATTTCACCCCGCAAGGCGCACTTATGTTATAACGAGGTCTCTCTCTCTTCCACAATCGCTGTGAGGCTATCAGAACATATGTTCAGGACCATGTTTGCGTGGGTACTACAGTGTCATTTGTCTCCGCTGTTGACTAACATGACACTTCCAAGCGAATACTCAGGGCACGGTAACTAGATGATACCAGAAGACTCAAACCTTGGTCCGGCTCGCGTCGGTAGCGACGCTTTTCACGCTACCCTTGCTGGAAGCAACGGGGCCTTTGCGCCTACGAAGGAAAAAGAAGATAGCAGCCGCCAGGCCTGCGACGGCCAGCGCTACAACGGCTCCGATAACCCCAGCAACAGCGTTCGACATGCCTCCGCTTCCTTTGTTGTCGCTGCCCTCGCTCTGCGAACTGGCATCATCCTCGTAGGCGGCGCAAAAGTCTTCAGCAGCTGAGCACTTGTTGCACCAAGTACCAACATCGCTGATGGCGCGCTTTCGCGTCTCGGACACAAAGCGCGACCAAGGAAGGGAGTCCTCGCCAGTACCATACAGAGGGAAGGCAGTCAGATCGCCATCAGTGCCATTCTTGAACAGCCAGCGCACGCGGAGATCTTCATTCGGGTTCGCAGGGAATTCCTGAGCGTCGTCGCTGAACAGCTCAAACGACATGGTGGAAGCGTATTCTGGCAGGCCGTAAAAGTTATCAGAAACCTCGAGCAAGCCGGCTAGACCAAAGAAAGCAAGGAAAGTGTCATAACTTCCGGCCAGGAAGGAGAACTTTAGCTTTCCCTTGGACGCAACAGTCTGGTTCAGTTGCGAGAGAACTGCACCCGAAAGTGTCTCCGCACCCAGAGCGCGCATGGGCTGCGACTCGTTCCAGTTGAGGCCATGCTCCGCCGAATCGGCAAGGGTGCGGAGTTGGAAGAGATCCTCGTCTGAAACATTGCGAGCAGCTGAGGTCATGTTGTGGATGCGCGCAACATTGATGAGGTCAAAGATATCGTAGGCTTTGGCGTAGGTCATATTCTCGGGCTTGAGGTTGTAGACACCCTCGCTCAGGACGTCGTAGAAGCTCCCGTAGAAATCACGCGTAGCCTCAACACGCTCTGTGAAAAGCTCGCTCGTCTTGAACGACTTGGATGCATTCACGTAAGCCGGGCAGGCGTCGTCACCCTTGATCCAGATTGTGTCGGGCGAGTTGTCGGCAACGCCGTGCAGCAGGACGTACTGGTAGCCATCGAGAGGACTCGTGCTGTTCGTGCCGTTGTTAAGAGTTTGAGTGGCAATCGCCGGGGCGAGGTCAAGCAGAGGAGGATAGAGGCCCTGGAGGAACGCCGTGGCTGTGCTCAGAAGAATACTCTGGTCAGGCGCGCTGGCAAAGATTTGCGAGCCAACATATTGGTCCGCAGAGACGCCGAGGATTTGGCTGGACGAGCTAGCATCCAGGTAACGGGCTCTGTACTCGCTGCCGACTCGAAAGTTTTGTGACGCACCAAGGCTGGTAAGCCTTTGAGCGCCGTACCACTTGGTCGTGCCTTACGCATGTCAGTCATGTTCTAAGAAGGATGAGACTGGTGTCGTCAGTCATTCAAGACTGGCCCAGAAGGACTTACGATCTCCATGACGACTGAAAACCACTGCACCGTGGACGGTCTCAGCTGTGGCTGTGCTGGCCAACCAAGCAACGGCGGCAATGAGCTGTGTGTACATGACGGAGACTAAGGCGTGGTTTTGAGAAGTGCAGTAATGGTGGTCTGACTGTTTGGGTAGCCAGGGAAGACGCCCTGACTTATATGTACGATTGGAGTTCCTGCACCCTGGATTCTGATATGGGCCGATCTTCAGTGAGGGGTCGATAGTTCGCCTTTTTATTGGCGTAATATGCTGCAGAACAGTCTGGAGAGGGAGTTTTGCACCGGCGCCGTGCCAAGCCAACTCTGCAGCATGGTATCGCCAGTCTGCTTGAAGGGCGCCGGATAGCCGCTAGGCCATTATTCATTGGACACACTTGATTGAAAAGTTCTTTTGGTGGTATCCTCTGGCCCCGCTCTGTCAATCTCAAGTAGGTACCTCACTCATGCCTATCGTGTCGGCGGCTGCCGATCGGAGTCGCCGGAGATGTTCAAGTCCGGTCAAGACCTAGCTACGAACGTCTCAAGAATGCCAAATAAGGTATTTTATCCTCCAATGTATATGGCTCAGTCAACAGTGAACAATCAACATGAAGCTTCTCCTTGTTGGATGTTCAACAGTGGGGTGGCAGTTCTAGTAGGCGTCGCCTCTGCTGGCGACTCCTCACGTCAATTCTGGGCCCTCCTATGGACCAGCCAATCATCATTCGTGCGTAACGATTGCAACATCGCACGGGTTGGGCGGAAACGACGACGCCGCTATCTTCAGGGTACAAACCTGCCCGATGCACAATCGTTGTGAAGGGTTCATCATATTAGCACATGGCAGGTGTGAGTGATCTTCAAGCCCTCGAATCAAGGTTGGGCAGATCTGTGACAGAGGTAGCTCCTTTGCCTACAATAGAGTGACCTCATGAGCATCACCAGTACCAAGCAGTCGAACTGAATCGCCAGATGAAGTCCATGTGATACTCAGAGGGCGAAAAGCCACGATAAGAAAGACAATCGCGGATCAAAAACAGAGTGCTCAGTTGATCTATTGATTTCCCAGTAGTGGCTCCTCCGAATGCCGCCTCCGGCCGGCGTCTTCATCGTCGTCGCTGGGAGTTGGGACAGCTTGCAGGCGGCCCTGTCGGTTGGCCCTCCTGCGCCAGGGACGGTACACCACGATAGATCCTATGCCGATGATAACGAACAACCCGCAGATGCACGCACCAATGAAGTCAAAGTTGTCGCCGATGGCTTCGATTGCGTCCCAGAATCCTCCTTCGAGATTGCCTATATTTTGGATGAGGGTGAATAGCTGCACGAGACCAATAAAGGCCGAGACGAAGACGGTGATGCCTGTGAGAACAATTGAATAGTAGAGGATGGCGACATGATCTTTGGCGAAGGCCTTGTTGGTGTAAAGAGCCATCATGAGGGCGCCGTCTGTCGTATCAAGCATGCACATTCCCGCTGTGGGAGAGTCAGTGGTGTCCGTGTGTGTATGTGTGTGTCTTGAGAGGGGGACTCGGGGGTTTAGTACCTGTAAACAGTACCGGAAAGATGAGGATGAGCCAGATGCTCGTGCCTTGGGCTCCATGTACGCTCGAGAGGCCGAGAATAGCAATCTCGGAGCTCGTGTCGAAACCAAGTCCGAACAAGATGCCAAGAGGAAACATCTTCCACGGCCTGTCAACAATTCGGAAGACCCTGCGAAAGACGGTGGCCAGGAAGCCTTCCCCTTCCAGCCGCAAATTCTGCACCGCATCGTCGACAGGCTCGTCTTCGTTCCCGTTGTTCGCATCTGGAACCGCCCTGGCCCTCTCTTCTTCTAGCCTCTCATGGAGTTGCTGGATGAGCCGGTACAGCACCCAGCCGTTACCCGCGCAAAGCAGGAGCAGGAAGGTGGCGCTGACGGCAGTGCCAACGATGTTACCAACGCGTGCGAGGCCATCAAAGCGGTCCCGCAAAGCTCCGCTAGTGGCGGCAACGACAACACAGGTGACGATGACGACGGTGCTGTGGCCGAGGGAAAAGAAGGTCCCGACTGAAACAGGCCGCTGGCCCGAAGCGATGAGACGACGTGTCATAAGGTCGATTGCGGAGATGTGATCAGCGTCAAGGGCATGGCGAAGTCCCAGGACATACGCGAGGGCGGCGGCAGAAAGAAGCGAAGGATGTGCCGCGAGTATGATGGCGGCAATGGTCCAGAGAACGACGTTGACGGAGATAAGGAAGGCAATGATGCGAAGGGACGATGCGGGGAGGCCCTTAAAGAGGGCCGGCATGGTAATGCGGAAGCGCGCCATAGCGTCGACAAGGACACAATCTCGGGACAGGTGAAGACCAGAAGGGAGTTTGGATAAACCTCCTGCAGCACTCAAATCCGCGGAATGAGGTCCGAAAAGTTCAGTGAGATGTTTTGTCGACCTGATGTGGTCGGTGGTGGACCCCGCCCAAAGGCGACGCTGGCCATACCCCGCCATCCCTACCAGGTGGGGGCCATCTGCACTTAGACATCAGTCGTGTACCTCAAGGCAGGGACCTAAGCAGAAGAAAAAGTCGTCCCGAGAGCTAGGCATTATACGTCACGACATACAAAGCATAGGTCAGTAATGGATGGCGAGCTGACATGCACCAAGACAAAGCATCGTTGGTCATACAGCTGAAGCACTTGGGAGATGATCATCAATAAATCCGGCTCTCTATTTGGCTCACGGATATGCCTTCCTATCGTCGCACATTCATCAGAACAATCCCGTTCCCTACGCCGGTAACCTTTTTCCTGGCCGAATCGTCAAATATGCTTGTTTTGTGGATGCACGACAAAACCCAAGCGCCAAAGAACCCAACCAGTGCAGCCGTCCCTCGTTCTAATGCGTATCCCCAAGGACACGTCCAACTTGCGCCTGAGATCCATAAATCAAACCTGAACGATATCCATCACCCTAAACCGGGATCGAAAATTATGTTTTGGCGTGCATAGAACACCAGCCGGCCGAGAAGATCAGGTCGGGGTGCCGTACTCTTCGAGAAGAGGCACGTCAGCTTCGAAACTGTAAAGCCGCACTTCTCCATCTTCACTGCCGCTCGCCATGCGGCTGTCGCTGAGTCCGACGCATGTTACTGGTCCCGTATGGCCAGTAAATGTTCTCTCACACTTGCCAGATCGGGGATCCCAAATTTTGACCATGGCATCATTCGCACCGGTCACCATTCGCAATGAGTCACCGACGAGACCCCAGATGCCCTCGACGTGCCCAAACATGGTACGGAGGCATTTGCCTGATGCCGTACACCAAAGCTAAGACAGGTCAGCCAGTTGCACACGCAGCAGAACAGGTCGGAAAAGAAACCTACCTTGACAGTGTTGTCTAAGCCAGCGGTGAGGATGTACCGCGGGGGCAGTGGCCTGGAGGGGTTGTTCGCGAATGCCGCACCGTACGCGGTGCGACTATCATCTTGGCAGGAAGAACCGTGATCATGAAACGACGAGCCTAATGTCGAGGCCGCGTGAACATATGCCGACGGCGTGCTGCTTCGGCCACTCGTGGCAGAGGCAGCGTCAGCGCTGTCGGCTGGGACGAGATCTTCTTCTGGCTCGAACTCCTCCGGCATCAGCAAGACTTGCTGAACCTGTCCCATGTGACCCTCAAGGGTCTTGATGCATGTTTTGTTCTCCAGATCCCAAATCTTGACGGTGCAGTCGTCTGAGGCCGAAAATACAACTTGTGAGACCGGATCGAGCCGGACATGGTTGACCCAATCGTCATGGCCACGCAGAGAGAACGTCTCCTTGCTATCAAAATTGAAAATTTTGACCGACTTATCGATGGAGCCGGAAGCGAGCCACTTGCCATCAAAGTCGACCGAAATCACACCCTCGGAATGGCAGCGCAGTGTGCTAATGCATTCGCCGGTCTGCCAGTTCCACACCTTGATCGTATTGTCGAGACTGCCACTAAATAGTTTGTTGTCGACAAACTTCAAAGCTCGAATGCCCATCGTGTGGCCCGTCAATGTTCGAATCTCTTCTCCTGTCTCGATGTTCCAAATCTTAATCTTCGTGTCGTATGAACCGGTGACGAGTATGTTGTCTTCAAACTGAAGCGCTGTGACGCCATTCTCATGCCCCTTGAACGTCTTGACAGCGCAGCGCCCTCTCGTCCAGTTGTAGGAGATCTTCCATCGGTCTCGGTAAACGCTCTTCCATGGCCTAAATCTCTTGTCGGGTTCCGATTGGCCTACGGAGTCGTCTTCGCTGACGGCGTTATGACAGGTTCTCTTGCGGCTGTCCTCCCGGATGACGAGCTCCCTCTTCTTCGATCCGTTCGTGGTGGCGGAGGTGGCAACAGCGATATGTGATTCTTCCTCTCGCCTCTTCTTCAGCTCCTGCTGCCGTCGCCAGTCACGGAGCTTCTGTCGTTCAAGAAGTGGAAGGCCCCAGCCGCACTTTGTGCACTTGCGATCGATATGCTGCTCGCACATGTGGTGCCAGACGACGTCGTGGTCCGCGAGGTCACGCCAGCGGCGGCTGACCTGGGCTGCTTTGCATAAGGAGACGGTATCGAGGTAGCTCAGGACCTTCCAGGATATCTCTACAGGAAGCGCGGCGACGAAGTCGATTTTCAGTTGTTCATGAACCTCCCGCGAGACGGTCGAGAGCTGGGGAAAACAGCACTGCGTAATGATGCCTTGCAGCCTGAGATAAATAGGTAAGCGATTGTCCTGACAAGTGGTCACAAAAGTCCGACTTACATCAGGTCACGGTGCCGGGCAGGAGCAGCAGAGAAGAGCGACCACACATGAGTGATGGCTTGCTGGTCTGCTGCTGGTAGAGTGTCAAGTTCCTGCTGAATCTTGACCATCTTGCTTTCGTCGGCAGCTCGTCGACATTTGGAATCGGGTCGGTGTCGGTAGCAGAACTTGCTGTTGGGATCCTTTTCTTTCTTGATCTCCTCGGACGCTTGGGTGTCTGGCTTGCCGATGGGCGCATATATGCCGGGTATGTGCTCGCGCAGGAACGGGGTGACGGTCTGGGTGTACAGCTGAGTCGGCATGTTGACGGGTAGCCTTGACGGCTCGTCTTCGTGTGCTCTGCGTCGGTCGCAATTATCTTTGAATGGCTGCTGGCCGGTGATCACATGGCTGTTGTTGACTGCGGTCAGGATGGAGGAAGTGCTGGGGGAGGGCGAGTGGAAGATGGAGCCATTTCTGTGATGAGGGTGACTGTGCGAAGATGGTGAGGTTCCCGTTTGGGTGGAAGCTTCCGTGGAGGCTGCTGACGTGCTCGGACGAGACATGGTGTGTATCGTATCGGAGGACGTGGATCGCAAAGACAGCGCCGCCTTGGTTGTGTTTCGTCGGAGGGACTGCCGGGGATGCGTCAAGCGAAAGGGTGGTCGTGATGGACAGGCACTACCACAGGGGGCGGTCAACCATATCTCGAGACAAGCGCTGGTCGTTTGGGCGAGGAAGCAGGATGGCGTGCTCCTTCCCCTGGTGAGGTACCTGTCAGTACCCTACGAGCGGAGACGGAGGCTCCCTGACGGAGCGGTCGGTAGAGGGACGTGTTGGCTATGTGTCTCGTGCCAACCCGGGGATTGCGTTTGCGGTCGGGGGATGGCGCAGAGAAGGCGTTGACTGGCTGAAAGGCTGTGTATCGCCAGCGCACGCAATCCAGGCGGTCGGTGTCGTCTGGGGTCGACGGCGCAATGCCGGTGGGATGCGCAACGAAGAAGGTTTGGTGATCAATGGTCGGTAGGACAGGTTGTCGTCGCGAAGGCAGAAACTCGTCTTTGCTCTGGTTGCCCGTCGTTGCTTGGGTCCGTGGTCGACCTATGTTGCTTTTGTGGTCGGTCGTATATACAAGCAGTAGCCCACGTGAAGGTTTGTGTCTTAGACGAATCGGACGGGGAGATCTGAGAGGCGGCTCGTGGATGTATTGATAGACGGGCAGTCATCCGCGAAGGCGAAGGCGGCGATTCGAGGTGGTTTGGTGCTTTGGGGCGAGAATGGCGTTATCGCTGGGGTCCATTCTTTACCAGACAAAAGGTGGGGCGTATTCTTTCCAGCTCCAGTGCGGGGGGGCGTAGCGAGTTTAGGGGACGACCTGGCGCTCTCCCGGCACAATGGGCATCGTGGGATGCGCCGCGGGGTGATGTGGGTGATGTGCGTGGGGAGACGACGAGGGATGCGTGGGAAAACATTGATAAGGGTTGAATGTCTCTCGTGGAAGCGATTCTCGATCGATTTTCTTCTGATTTTCTTCACCTTTCTCACATTCAAAGCCTGCGTACTTTGGACATCCAATCGACCGCATAGGCCTGGCGCCTAGCCATTTGTTACTAACAGGAGCGACCCGACTCGGAAGGTCAGGTGGGATTTCGTCAGTCTTGGCTTCGATTAGCTCATTCAACACCAGTCATTTGCCTCGAACAACTTTTCCCGAAATTCCTCCTTCCACCCAGCTGCCTTCCCAATGCATCATTGCGCCAGACGCGAACAGGATATATCGGTACTTCAAGATACGTGAAGGAAATTGCACCACCGATACATGTCATCAGGCTTGACTTGTGTCATCAGGCCCCCGCCATCTGTGTCCTCTGAAACCTTCTACATCAGGCGATTAAGATGCTCACTGAGTTTGATTACTTTCTCAGGCCCATCGAATGGTGGGTCAAGTCAACGCCGATGTCCGGAGCCATGGCCGGCCTTACCACACCTGGGGATTTATCCCTTGGATAAGCTCGAAAATCCGCCGCAAATGGCATTCCACCAAGGCTGACCGCGTTTGCTCGCACCCCCCAATGACAGCTCGCAATCAAAGCTGTCAAATCATCAATTGTGCCATTCGTATAACGTAGATGTATAGCGAGTAGTCTAATATAGCGAGTAGTCTAGCCCGCCTAACTTTCGAAGAACTATACTTTATTATACGTTTATTCTATAACTAGAAATATTAATAACTTATAAAGAAAGCTAGATTATTCTTATTATCTAAATAATAAAAAACGAACTAAGTTTAAGCGCTACGAGTATTACGAAGATCTATAATATACTAAAGATAATACTCCTCCGCTACCTACGTAGTACTATTATTTAATATAATAGCCTTCCTAATTCTACGAAATTAATTAACTTTAAAGAGAAGATTATTATTAAATATATACTTAATTTAGATTTATAATATTACCCTCCTTAGCTTAGTAAAGTTAGAGATATAGCTTCTCGATTATTTATAGATTATAGTATATTATTAATTAAGCTATAATAAATAATAAGCTTTATTAAACGATAATTAATACTCCGAATATATTTCTTTTATAAATATAATTATAAAAAAGCTTAATATAAAGATCTTAATATAATAAATATATAATTTTAATTTATATAGAATATAATTACGAAATATAATATAATAGACTTTAATATCTATAACTTTAATAAAATTAATTTCTAAATAAGAATAATTATTAATAAAATAATTATTATAAATATAGAAAGACGTTTTAATATAAAGATAAAATAGCTAAGTAATTAAGAATAAATTATAATAATTTAAAATATTAATATAATTAGATTCTATATTTTATTATATATTATAATTATAAGTAAATATTACTTCTTAATTTAATATTAAAACGATATAATTCTATATAATTAGAGAATCGTAATATCTCTAAATAACTAAATAATAAATAAAATTAATCTCGATTAAATCTAATATTTTAATTAATATATAAAAACTAGAAAATTAAGTAATTATTATATTTTTATCTTAAATAGTTATAAATATTATTATTTAATTAAATTTAAACTTTACTATAAAGAGAATAATATTATTATATTTTATATACCCTTTTATTTATCGTATTTACTTTAACCTCTTAATATTAATTATTTTAATTTATTTAAGAAAATATATAATTAATAAATCGAGATTAAGATAAAAGTTAATATAAATTATATTATAAAAGAGGATTTCTTATTTATATTTTTAGCTATATTCTAAGATATAATAATAGAAAAAAATATTTAAAGTAATTTTTAAAGGGCTAAACTTATACTTTATAACTTAAAAGTAATTCTTTTAAAGCTAAATATAAAACTAAAGATATTAATATTATTAAAATTATTAAGAGGGCTTTATTACTTATATAAACCCTAATTTATTACTTTAGCTATACCTAAGAACTCTAAATATATAGAGTAGGTAATATAAGTCTTATAATATAATTAATAATATCTCTATAGATTATCGCTACCCTTATAAGTTAGATATACTTATTCGACCTACCAATTACGTAAACTATAATTTACGTGCTTTTAGGAGCTATAAATCCGTAGCTATAGTAATTACAGGATCGGTAATCCTTTAATAGGATTACTACCCTAGAGAGTTCCTTAATATTAATTTAATATTAGCTCTCTTTTCTCTATAGATAGAATAGCTATAAGAACTAATATTAAGAGCTATTATTAGGGTTAATAGGCGTTCTAATATACTTCTAGTCCCTAGTCTCTAGTACGTTAGATCTACCCTTCTCGTTTTAATATTACTACTTAATAATAGGAGAATAATAGTTATAATAAAGGAAACGTAGCTTAATCTCCCTATTCTAATAAGCGTTAGACTCTTAGTCTCTAATACCTTAGAGTAATAGAATTACCTATAAATAGCTCTCTAAGGAAATAAATTAAATTATAATTTAAATAATAAGAATAGATAATTAAAGCCCTTTAATAAAGGAAATAAATAATAATCTAATAGCGTAATAGGTATTTAAATAGTACTCTTAGAATAGCCGAATATATACTCTTAATACCTTTAAATTATTAGTCCGCTAATAGAAGGTAAATACGCTATTATTATTACTTCTTTTATTAGCTTTATATAGAATAATTAAATTAAACTACCTTTAAAAGAGGATAATAGAACTAAACTACTTAAATAGAATTAATAGATCCTATTTAATTAAACTAATAAATACTATACTCTATAGATCTATATATCTAATTAATAAGACTTAACGACTTTATTCCTTTTACCTCTCCTCTTCCCTATAACGATTTTCTATTTTTAAGATTAACTAGCTTAATCTATTATTTAAGAGCTTTAACGATTAGTAAATCCCTATTTTTACTATTCTCTCTCTC
Organism: Verticillium nonalfalfae; assembly: GCF_003724135.2. Classification (NCBI taxonomy): domain Eukaryota; kingdom Fungi; phylum Ascomycota; class Sordariomycetes; order Glomerellales; family Plectosphaerellaceae; genus Verticillium; species Verticillium nonalfalfae. The sequence continues at coordinate 5,729 of NW_021167417.1, read as the reverse complement.
TCTCTCTTTCTCTCTTCCCGGCCTCGATAATACCGCTTAAGCGTAAAGCCCTTATACCTATTACCCCTCCTACTAAGAGAGTAGCGAAGCGTAAGAACCCGGTTAGTATTAATTATAGGAGTTACTAATCTAGGATATAGTATATATACGTAATAAGATTCGTAAATCCCTTTATTTAGGGTATTTAAAGTTTTATCTTATTAATAAATAAATTAAAATTAACGTTAATAGCGTATATTACGATTTAGAGCTTAAGGGTTCCTATTATTATAAATATATTTCTAAGTATTCTTATAAGCTAATATAAGCTTCCGCGATCTCTATATTTAATATCTATAGCTTTAATAATTATTATTTTTAATTTAATTAAGGTATTTAAACTTACTATAAAGTTTTTAGTTATTTAGGATAAAAATAATAAATCCGTAAATTCTCTTCCCTTTTCTTTTCCCTAATTCTCTAATCGTATAATTAATTAATAAAGGATATAGGATATAGAGAAATAGCGTACTATCGTTAAAGGTATATTAATAATTATTAAGGAGGAGGAGGCTATAAGGGGTAACGACTTTAATAGAGACCTAGATAGTCTTAGTAATATTAAGCGTAAGACGGCTAAGTAAGCTATAGCTCTATAGCTCTTTAATTACTTCTAGTAGGACTTACTAGAGTAATTAGACTTAGAGTCCTCGGACTCTAAGGCCTAGTCGTCTTATTAAGCTCTTATTTTACTATTTTACTACTTATAAAGTAATTATTTTTAAAGTATAATTAATCGTTATTAATATTAATTACTTTTACCCTTTAACTATTCTTTTCTTAACGTTTAATTTATCCTTTAATCTTAATTATAACTTCGTTAGAGCTTATTAGCGCTTCTAGTACTTAGTTTAGAGCTCCTTTAATTATTAAATCTATAAGGTTATCTCCTCTTATTATTTAGCGGATTTCGTTAACTTTACGTTCTTCGTAGCTTTACTATAATACTATAAGATCTATTATAAAGCGTTTCTCTACTATTACGCTTAATTAAACTAAGTATTAATAGAGCGAATAGCTATTAATATAGATAATTATCTATAGAAGTAGTAATTCTAAGTATTTATAGATCTTATAGAGCGTCTATTTAAGGATATAAGCTATATCGAAGCTATTAACTATTTTATAGATTTCGCTAATTAGAATTAAACGTATAACCCGTTTATATTTAATAGATTACTAATAAAGGATATTATTATATACTATAAAGGCGTTCTATTAATCGTAAAAACGTTTATTATTAAAGAGGATAACGAATCTAATCTATAAACTAAAGTCTTTATTATTTATAAAAGAGCTATTAATAAATATATATAATTAAGCTATTAATAGATCGAGGCGTACGTAATTTAAGCTACGATTTATATTATCGATCTACTATTATATACGTTTATTAAGCGTTTTAAAGTCGTCCCTTTTTAGGTTCTTAGTTTAAGAGGTTATAGCGAAATTAAAGGCTACCTCTAATTAATAAGTAGAGGCTATATATACGCTATAAGCTCTCTAAGCGATAAATTATTACTCTAAATCTTCTATCCCCGGGGTTACTTACTCTAAGCGATAAGTTTAGCCTTTCTATAAAATTATAAGATTATTAGTTCTAATTTTAATAATATAGCTATTAAATACCCCCTTTAACCCTATATTTAGGATAGAAGTAAGCTTTACGTAGAAGCTAGCTCTCTAGAGCTCTATTTACTCCTTTTCTATAAACGTAGGCTCTCTAAGGTTTAGGGTATCGTCGGTCTATATCCCGATTAATCTAAAGCTCTCTCTAGCCTTTATTAATAGAAGATATAGATCGTAGCCTATTAGAATAGCGTTTAGGCGCTCCCTATAGTACTACTAATAAGTTATAAACTAATAAAGGCCTAACTCTATAATTCTATAGAGAGGCTTTATAATATAGAAAATAGTTCCTTTAGGGTATCTATATTATATCTCTTTAGGAACGTATAGAAGAATATTATATAATAGATCTATAGCGCTTTAAATATAAACTTAATTAATATTATAGAGTATTAATTAATAACTATATTACTATAACGTTAAGGTAATTACTAGGATTAATTATTAATTATAGTATATAATCGTAAATAACTATATTAATAGGGTTATCTTCTCTTAATCGTTATACCCTTAAACTATTAATCTTAACTTTTTATATAGGGCTTAAGGGAGGCCTTTTACTTCTCTTATAAGCTAGTATCTAAAGATCTTAGTACTAGGAAATACTAATCTCCTAATTAGTATAATTACTCTAATTATAAAAAGTAAATCGATTTCCTCCTAATTAGATTATTTAAATAGTCTCCTAAGCGTTATTATTCTACCTTTATTTCGTAGTTTAATAATTAGTTTATAACCCTATTACTCTCTTTTAATAATAAATTAGTATTCGATCTATAAAATCCTAGTTATACTACTCTAGCGATCTATAAATATAGCCTATATTAGATTCGTAGCGTTTATTAATTTTCTAGGTCTTCTACGTTATTATAATAGAATTAATTCTAAGTACTTAAATAATTCTAAGGTCTCTAAAGATCGGATTACTATTATATCCCTAGTTTACTAATCTAGCGATCTATTATATAATTTAATATATATTCCCTTAAATTCTATTAGGCCGTTAACTATTTTAACTATAACCGCTATATTAGAAATTAATATAATTTTATATAGATTAATCTATTTCTCCTACTCTTAGAATACTAGGACGTTACTTCCTAGCTCTAGCGATCTCGATAGTAATTATTTAATATCTAGTCTATTATAGGTATTAAGAGTATTATTAATCTTCTATTTAGCGACTATTCGCTAGAGCTCTATTATTACTTTATTAACCGCTTCTACGTACTACGCCTAGGTCGCAGTTAATACTAAGTTAGTAGTAATCCTAGGTATAGCTCCGAATACGAGTAGTATTAGTACTAATCCGTTAAGCTTAGTAGTATCGTTTATTACCTTTATTACTCCCTAAAGTAATAATTCTAGGCTCGTATTATAAGATTCTACCTTTAGGATCTCGTATATTCTATAAATCGGCTTATAATAGCTCTTAACTTTACCGATTAATTAATAGGCCTTTATTAGGATCTAATAATAGGTTATACTTAGAAGGTATACCTTTACCCTAAATTCTATAAAGGTAAAGTTCGTTCTAGTATTAATAATTACGATATCTAGAAAGTTAAGGTATATATTTAATTAGTACCTTTTAAAGGCTTCTTACGTTACTCGAGCTATAAAATTAAGAATAAAAGTTACGGATTAGAATCCTATATTTATATCGATTATATAAAGGATAGGCTTTCTATCTAAGTATATAATATCGATTAAAATCTCGTAATTAAAGTTAATATCTAATTTTAGGGTAAACTTAAAGTATTATAGAGATCTCCTTTTAATCTAATAGTAATAGTAGAAGTAATTTATTAGCTTTAGAGTATCCCGATTAACGTTATAGTCTACTCTCTAGAGTAGATTCTATAGTTTCTCGATAGATAAATAGCTAAATCGCTTATAAATTTAGTATAGCTCCGCTTTTATTAGGAATAATACTCTATCGCTCTCCGTTCCTATTATATATATAATCCTAGTACTAATATAGGTCTTTATATCTAAAAAGAACTATAGATAACCCTATTTTCGGAAAATAAGCGTATACTCTTAGAGCTTCTTAATATACTTTACTAGCTCGTTATAAATATTATCTAAATAGACTCCGAGATCGTCTATATCCTTAATATAAAGTAGGAATAGGGTATCTATTAAGACGATATAGAACGTAATCTTCCTAATAGGTATTAGGACGGTAATCTCCTCTATAATAAATATAGCGTTTCTTATTCTAAATCTTACTCTAGCCCCTATTCCCTATTTATTAACTATTAAGCCTAAGACTAGGGCTATTAGAGCCTTAGTCTATAGCTCTCCTATTATAGAAACTAACGCTACCCCTATATTAAAGATAATTCCGTACTATATTAATATATTACTATATTAATATATTATTAATCTAATATTAACTAAATAGCTACTCTATTAGAGCTATCCCTTCGGCCTCTTAATTACTCCCTTTAATTCTATACTAGAACGACTTATTTACTAGGAAGTAAGCTATATAGGCGTTTATTAATTTACTCTTAGGATTAGACCTATAAAGATCCTCTATTCTTAGCCCTTCTAAACTATTAGAATCTAAGCTCTTATTAGGTTCTATAGCTATTAGGAACTAATAGTATCCCTTCTAATAATCCCTATATACTTCCTATATACGTTTCTATTACTCTTTCGAGTATTATTATTCTTTAGGAGAGTACTTCGTTAATCTATAGTCTAGCTTAGAATATATCTAGTATTTACGAGTTCTAGGAGTCTAACGATTATTTATTCTATATATTAACTATTCCCTACGATCTCCTCTTCCGCTAGTTTAGCGATATCCGCTTCTATTCCTATATTATCTATCGGTATAGAAGTACCTAGGTATTCTAGTATTCTCCTCTACCCTTAGTATACTCTTAAGTTAAGCGGATAGCGTATTAAAAGATCGCTCTAGTCTTACTAGTATAATCTTTAGCTCTAGGACGCCCTAAACTGCCCTTAGAGTATTTATATAGAGGTAAGTCTCCTCTCGATATATAGGGCTAAGTACTCTCTAGTACTATTAAAGTCTATTTAGAAGGATCTAGAGAACTTCTATTTAGCGCTCTCCTACTCTATTACGGAGCTATTACTATAATCTAAGGAACTTATTATCGCTAATTCTATTAAAGCTTTATTACGGTAGATTAACTATTCTATAGAGCTTCGTTTATCGGGTTTTATAGCTAGTACTATAGCCTAGGTAGTAATCTTAAGTATAGGAGTCCTAAGATACTTATAGTAGATAGTGCTCCTATAGATTACGTAATAGGGGAATTCCCTACTACTAAGCTCTTACGAGAGTCCTAAAATACTTATAAGTAAGATAGTATTCTTATAATTATTTATAAAGCGTAATTAATAAGCTTACGTATAGTAAATATACTATTTATAGGATCGATCTTTACTTCTCTAGCTCTAGCTATTCTATATTACGTTAAACGTAATACTAATTAGTATTAAGAGGGCTTTACTATTTATATAAACCCCGATTTATTACTTTAATTATACCTAAGAGCTCTAAATATATAAAGTAAATAATATAAATCTTATAATATAATTAATAATATCTTTATAGATTATCGCTACCCTCGTAAATTAGATATACCTATTCGACCTACCGATTATATAAGCTATAATTTATATACTCTTAAGAGCTATAAATCCGTAGCTATAGTAATTACGGGATCGGTAATCCCCTAATAGGATTACTACCCTAGAGAGTTCCCTAATATTAATTTAATAAAAATTATTTTATAAACTATTTAACTTCTAGACTTCTTAAACGCTTATAATTATTATATAAATTATTTTATAATTTAATTTTATTAAAAATTATATTATTTATTATAAAAGTAACTTATTAGTATTAATTTTAAATATTATTAAGTAATTTACGAAAAATATATATAATATAATATATTAGATCGCCTTTTTAAAGTCTAAGGTCGCGATACTTCGAGAGGAGAATACGACCCTTAATTAACGCTATAGGGCTAAAAAAATATAACTCCGATAAAGAGGAAGCCTTACTCTAGGCG